>NC_042983.1:38025456-38075456 GCF_901001165.1 Salmo trutta | reverse complement strand
TTTTTAAGCTAATGAAAGATAGATCCACTTAGTAATATGATTGGACGTATGAAACCCCATGCCACATATTTTCTCTTGTGGGTCATTTGTCTTTCCATTGGTCGTATTATTCCGGCAATGCCAGCCTGTTAACTTCTTAAATGGTGGAAGTTTGTTCTCGATTATTTTATTAGGCTGGAAATGTCGTTGCCAAGTGCCGATCTAATTTAATTGTTCTTCAGTTGGAGAGTTTGTTTTTAAGAAAACTGGTTGAGCGCTAGGCTAGCTGAGAGCTATCAGTTCTTTAGGGGTAAATCCTGACCTATTGGAAACACATGCTGTGATGTGTGCTTCATTAGGTTCCTTAACGGCCATTATTCACATTAACGTCTGTGTGATCAGACGGCCATTGTGAGGAACACATTCTCCACATCTCTTTTATTGCTCCAATTAAGGGTAGATTTAGAGTAAGGCCTCCATTTCCTCAAATCCTTTTTAAACACGAAGTTCCCTTATCAGAGCTAGCTTTGTGCTTCACGGCATTCCCTGGCAGAAAAAGCTGGGGCCCCTATTCCATCTGGAGTTTAATGAGTGAACATGTGTAATGGAAAAAAAACGATATTCTCTTCGGTTACTGTTAGTTTTTACTGCCTCGCTCAGAAAGGCATTTTTTTAAATTTCTTTTTGCGTCTTTGATTTGGGTTTGTTGGCAGGCCAGATATCACAGGAAGAGGACATAAAAAATTATAACAATGCATTTGTATCTCCTTGTGTTTGAAAAGGAGACACTTTGTTAGTTATTTTCCAACAAAGGCTCTGGTTTGAAAGCAGGTCTGATGAGAGGAGATGGGCTGCAGATGTAAGACATGGTTTAAAAGGTCAAACTGACAGATGTGAGACGGTACGATTGTAACACGGACAATTATTTTTTTACGAGCACTGTATTGAAAACCTTCTTAGATGTTCTTACATTCATTTTACAATTATATATATATTTTCGGTGCGGGTCAGGTGTTTTTTTATCTTAGATGAATGTGATTGGCGCAGCGGTCTAAGGCACTGCGACGGTCTAAGGCACCGGGCACCGCGGCGGTCTAAGGCACCGCGGCGGTCTAAGGCACCGGGCACCCCGGCGTTCTAAGGCACCGCGGCGGTCTAAGGCACCGGGCACCGCGGCGGTCTAAGGCACCGCGGCGGTCTAAGGCACCGCATTGCAGTGTTGTGGCATCACTACAGCCTGGGGTTCGATCCCGGGCTGTGTCATTACCAGCCGTGACCGGGAGTCCCATTGGGCGGCGCACAATTGGCCCAGCGTTGTCCGGGTTAGAGGAGAGTTTGGCCGGGGGGGGGGGCTTTACTTGGCTCATCGTGCTCTAGAAACTCCTTGTGGTGGGCCTGGCGCCTACAGGCTGACTTCGGTCATCAGTTGAACAGGGTTTCCTCTGACACATAGGTGCAGCTGGCTTCCATGTTAAGAAGCCCGCGTCTGGTGGATCATGTTTCAGAGGATGCATAACTCCACCTTCGCCTCTCCTGAGCCCGTTGGGGAGTTGCAGCGATGAGACAAGATTGTAATCACAAAAGGGGGTGTAAAAAAAATACATTGCTGCTATATTGGTCCATGTTTCATTAGATTGTTTCACACTCACAATGATCATACTTGCTAATATTTTATACAGAAACTGGACTCTCATGGGGACAAATCCTATTTTTCACTGAACTTACTCATGCATTGAAGCCAATGGAAGACTAAGTGAAAATTCGACATGCCCCATGGAATGTAGGACTATTGATAGTGAATAACGTTGCACGTTTTAGTTGTTGGTATTTTCTCTCAGTTTGAAGATGGCTGTCACATTGCAGGGAATGCAATACCGATAACTTTGAACTAACTTTGTGTGTCATGTCAACCGTCTGAAAATGTAAGCATGTAAATTGGTTTTAATGGTGCAAAGTGGTATCAAATCAAATCAAATCCAACTTTATTTGTCACATGTGCCGAATACACCAAGTGTAGACCTTACTGTGAAATGCTTACTTACAAGCCCTTAACCAACAGTGCAGTTCAAGAAGAGTTAAGAAAATATTTACCAAATAAACTAAAGTAAAAAGTAATTAAAAGTAACACAATAATATAAAAATAACGAGGCCAAATACAGGGGGTACCGGTACCGAGTCAGTGTGCGGGGGTACAGGTTAGAGGTCATTTGTACATGTAGGTAGACGTTGAAGTGACTATGCATAGATAATTACAGTGAGTAGCAGCAGTGTACAAACAAATGGGGGGGCAATGTAATAGTCCGGTGGCCATTTGATTAGTTGTTCAGCAGTATTATGGCTTGGGGGTAGAAGCTATTAACGAGCCTTTTGGTCCTTGAGTTGGTGCTCCGGTACCGCCTTGCCATGTGGTAGCAGAGAAAACAGTCTATGACTTATGTGACTGGAGTCTCTGACATTTTTATGGGCTTTCCTCTGACACCGTCTATTATATAGGTCCTGGATGGCAGGATTCTTGGCCCCAGTGATGTACTGGGCCGTACGCACTACCCTCTGTAGCGCCTTTCGGTCTGATGCCGAGCAGTTGCCATACCAGGCGGTAATGCAACAGGTCAGGATACTCTCGATGGTGCAGCTGTAGAACTTTTTGAGGATCTGGGGACCCATGCCAAATCTTTTCAGTCTCCTGAGGGGGAAAATGTTGTGTTGTGCCCTTTTCATGTCTTGGTGTGTTTGGACCATGTTAGATCGTTGGTGATGTGGACACCAAGGAACTTGAAACTCTCGACCCGCTCCACTACAGCCCCGTTGATGTTAATGCGGGCCTGTTCAGCCCCCCCTTTTCCTGTAGTCCACGATCAGCTCCTTTGTCTTGCTCACATTGAGGAAGAGGTTGTATTCCTGGCACCACACTGCTAGTTCTCTAACCTCATCCCTATAGGCTGTCTCGTCGTTGTCGGTAATCAGGCCTACCACTGTTGTGTCATCAGCAAACTTAATGATGGTGTTGGAGTCGTATTTGGCCATGCAGTCATGGGTGACAGGGAGTACAGGAGGGGACTAAGTACACACCCCTGAGGGGCTCCAGTGTTGAGGATCAGTGTGGCAGATGTGTTGTTGCCTACCCTTACCACCTGGGGGATGCCCGTCAGGAAGACCAGGATCCAGTTGCAGAGGGAAGTGTTTAGTCCCAGGGTCCTCACTATGTGAAAGAGTTCCTCTCCCATTTCTGCTGTCTTGCCGGTCACGCTCAGGTTTATCAACTTTGTGAAAACGTCCATCTGTAGACTGAGAGAAGTTATGCAATCAAACAAAACATGATCACTGCAATGGTCTTTTGCTTGGATAGTACTTAGTTCAAGATGGGCTCTAAACCCATTGGATTGTCACCTACTGTTAGTCTCCACACACAGAGCCGGTGCTGCTAACGGCAACCATGAGCTTTTATAAACCTCCTACTGTCAGGCCGCTCAGCTGCCACCTCACTATGCCATTTTACCCTCAATTACCCTGTCCTCATCTCAGCTCACTGAGAGAAGGGATGGATGAGAAAGAGAGAGGCGGGGAGAGAAGGGAGAGAGAGAAAATGTTTGTGTGTGTGTGTGCGAGCCAGAGAGCAGGAGAGTGAGAGAGTGAAATTTAAAGAGCCAGAGCCTCCGATAAACGAGAGCGAGAAAACGCTGCTCCTTTGCAAAAACAATGGACGATTAAATATCATTGTTAACATTCACAAGCTTCCATAAAGTTTTACGGGCAGCTATGGGCAGCTGGGGAAATTGAATCGATTCACTAATGAATAATATTTCCATTCCCTTATTGAGATTTACTCGATTTCAGTTTGATAAGGCTAATAAAAAGGGTAAGATCTTGTCAGTTAGGCTAGTTCAGAAAGGGACCAGAACAAACACATGGAGCTCTGCTATATATCAACCCGTCATCGTCCAATGACTGTCAGACTGTTGTTTGGATTGCCTCAGTCTCGTACGGACACAAAACACTCCCAGATATGCTTGGAGGTTCATGGGAAGACCGGGATGTCAGTGTTATTGGGAAGGAAAGTTGGAAAAGAATGATGGAAAGGGAGGAAATAGATATTCCATTCAGAAACAATGTTTCCTTGTTCATACTCTATTTCCCATTTTGAATGATTGTGTCTATAAAGTGTTCATTGGCATTGTTGTCAAATGTCAAATTACATTATTTCTTTTGTTCTGGTAAATGGCAGTGGTCGTGCCTTGTGGGCGTTGCCCACTCTCGGTGTGTGTGTGTATGTGTATGTGTGTGTGTGTGTGTGTGTGTGTGTGTGTGTGTGTGTGTATGTGTGTGTGTGTGAGGTGTTTAGGAGGTAACACATGCTGCTTCTTACAGGCACTCCACACACACCACACACACCACACACAAACACTCAGATCTCAAATGAAAAATCTTTTGTGTTGCAGAGTTAATTGCTCCCATAGTTCCTGTCCCGTTATCAGTGTTCACATCTCTCCTGCTGAAAAGACCGTTAGAGAATAATTACGCTGCTTGATAAGCCTCCTTTGTGACTGAGCCCACAGTGGAACAGTACAGCAACACAAACACAGCCAAGTATAAAGCCAAATGGATACTAAGTCCTGATAAGTCATAAACATGCATAAACATAAACACATTTAGCTTGATTATGCTTTATTTTCAATCGTATAAAAAACAAGGTTCTGCTGTAATATTGATCTTGATAAGGAAAACACCCCACACACAAAGAGGCACATCATGTTTCCACATAGCAGTTTGACTAGAGAAAGCACTTTATGTCCCGAGTAGTTCCGTGCACCTCGAGTGCTACAGGCTGTGGGGAGAAGTTTCCCCTTTCAAGTTTCATGTTTTATTAGTCGTATGTACGAGACATGGCATACACCGTCCAACGAAATGCTTACTTGCAGCTTCCTTCTGGACAATGCAACAACAATAAGACAATTATAAAATATAAGAATGCCAACGTAAAGTAATATGTCTCAATAGAATAGAATAAACATTTTAGCTTAAGTATAATACAGGAAAGCACAATTTATAGTCCAATATTTACAAAGCTTTTGGGGAAGGGAGGATTGGGGTCAAGTGTTTAAATTGTGCAGTATTTAGTATTCATAATTAGAGTCTGGTAGCAGCAGTTGTGATGTGTGTGTAGCATGAACTGTACTGTATATGTGTGTCTGTGTGGGTGTGTGTGTGTGTGTGTGTGTCTGTGTGGGTGGGTGTGTCTGTGTGGGTGGGTGGGTGTGTCTGTGTGGGTGGGTGTGTGTGTGTCTGGGTGGGTGTGTGTGTCTGGGTGGGTGGGTGTGTCTGTGTGGGTGGGTGTGTGTGTCTGTGTGTGTGTGTGTGTGTGTCTGTGTGTGTGTCTGTGTGGGTGGGTGTGTGTGGGTGGGTGTGTGTGTGTGTCTGTGTGGGTGTGTGTGTGTGTCTGTGTGGGTGGGTGTGTCTGTGTGGGTGGGTGTGTCTGTGTGGGTGGGTGTGTGTGGGTGGGTGTGTGTGGGTGGGTGGGTGTGTGTGTCTGTGTGGGTGGGTGTGTGTGTCTGTGTGGGTGTGTGTCTGTGTGGGTGTGTGTGTGTGTCTGTGGCTCAGGGGGTGTCATGGAACATCATGGGTGAGGGTTGGGGCTCAGGGGGTATCATGGTTGAGGGTTGGGGGGTATCGTGGGTGAGGTTTGGGGCTCAGGGGGTATCATGAGTGAGGGTTGGGGTCGGGGGTATCATGAGTGAGGGTTGGGGCTCAGGGGGTATCATGAGTGAGGGTTGGGGGGTATCATGTTTGAGGGTTGGGGTATCATGGCTGAGGGTTGGGGTATCATGGTTGAGGGTTGGGGTATCATGGTTGAGGGTTGGGGTTTCATGGTTGAGGGTTGGGGGGTATCATGGTTGAGGGTTGGGGTATCATGGTTGAGGGTTGGGGGGTATCATGGTTGAGGGTTGGGGGGTATCATGGTTGAGGGTTGGGGTATCATGGTTGAGGTCTGGGGTTTCATGGTTGAGGTCTGGGGTTTCATGAGTGAGGGTTGGGGTTGGGGGGTATCATGGTTGAGGGTTGGGGGGTATCATGGTTGAGGGTTGGGGGGTTTCATGGTTGAGGGTTGGGGTTTCATGGGTGAGGGTTGGGGTTTCATGGTTGAGGGTTGGGGTTGGGATATATTTGTTGAAGTGGTGTACCCTGAATAGAGATGCTCTGAGTTGGTGCTGTGCGATTTATATACACAGTGACTCACATCCACGTGGGCAGCAGTGAGGGAGTAGCCCCTACCAACCGCCTCAGACCGGTTCTGATCTCTGATTAGTTGCTAATAAAACCTTCGCTTGGCATCGAAGAGGAGACTCCTCCGGTAACACTTGACTTGAACCTTCGTAACTCAACACTGGCTGGCAGTCTATGATAAATGATCTAACACTGTCGTGACACAAACGTAAATATAGGCTTAGCTAGACAGCAAGCCAACAAGATCGATTCTTCTTCTTCTTATAATTTGTCATAATCAGCCGTAGTCATTTCCTATGACATCCATTTTATCATGGTTTCATGACAGTTCAAGTAACAATTAATTGTTCCTCTGGGATAAATATATATTTTTATTGAATTGAGTTCAAGTAAGGAGTCTTCTGGCTGCAGAATATAACAGCTCTGTGTAAATTTCCAAGGCCCACACTGTCTGCAGGGACTGCGTTATGGGCGGGCCTTACGGGGCCTGGCCGACCCAACCGTACCACCTTGCCCATCCAAATAAAATATAAATATTGATCATTCATTTGCCCGAGACGCGAGCCGACAAAGAGACACAACAATCTTAGTTTAAGCATTCGAGCGATCAAAACAGCGCCCCTCAGTATGTGTAGCACATGTATCTGATGTTGTCTGGACCAAAAGAGTATGACATGTTATTTCTGGCCAGACAGCATCAGAGATACATGGGGTACATATAGAGGGGCGATGTTTCACACGCTTTGATGCTTTCTCTGGTGATACAGTTTCAGCAGAGAGGAAGAGACGAAGCAAGAGCGCGCACTCTCCCCAAACTCTGTGCGAAATAAGCCCAATGTGTTTCTATGGGAATAATATGCAGACCTAAGCTTGTCGCCTGCCTTCCCGCCTTTGGGACAAAGACTCCCATTGTAAAGGAGGAGACATGAGCATCTCGTCATTATATACAAATCTCTTGTTTCAGCCTCTTGCGAATTGGAAAGAAAAGTTGGGGGGTGCACAGTGTACTGTTAGGTTGCTGGATTGCCCTAAAGTAAATAGATATTTCTCTAAATTATATAATTACTCCTGTCTAAATAAAGTCCTTCAAAATACTTCACCAGGGAGCATGTCTTAGCCACAGAGGATCGTTAGCTTCTTTTAAAAATAGCTGTGAATTGTTTCAAATCACAGCTGCGTTGGCCTACAGTATGCATATTTGGGAAGCCCACAATTTGGGTAGTGGGCGTGGTAATAGGTCTAGCTGATTGAGTTGTGGATGTCAGTGATAAGCATCTAAAATATGTGTGAAGATAATGTGTCTTGAGTATCATTTTAAATGTTGCATCTAGAAGAAGGGGAGGGGTGACAAAGATATGGTGCGTCTCTCTCCAGAATGCATGCATACTGTACGTAAGAAAGAGACCATTTGGTAACGTCTGATTTCTGATTGTCTTAACTCACCACGTTCATCCCTTCTCAGTATTGTTTTCTTCACCTCACACAAGTCAACAAAGTATTTTCTAATTGTTTTCATCCATTGTCATAGTTCCTCATTATTTGAAAAATCTTTCCAACAATCCCGGCCTTGATAATCACCAAACTTCGGTGTGAAAGAACAAAATATCATGATGATCCCATATATTTCATTACACAAGTCAGTTAAGAACAAATTCTTATTTACAACGACGGTCTACCCTGGCCAAACCTGGACGACGCTAGGCCAATTGTGCGCCGGCCTATGGGACTCCCAATCACAGCCGGAGGTGATTCAGCCTGGATCAGAACCAGGTACTGTAGTGACGCCTCTTGCACTGAGATGCAGTGTCTTAGACCACCGGGTCACTCGGAAGCCCGTATATCAGTAGTGGAGCTGTTGCTGTTTATATTCAGAACCATTTTCCTGTAAAGCTTAGAGAGGATCTCATGTTAAACACGGTTGAAGTAATATGGCTACAGGTTCATCTGCCTCACCTAAAGCCCATTCTTATGGGAAGCTGCTATAGAAGTACTAACAGTCAGTATCTGGATAATATGTGTGTAATGCTTGATAATGTATGTGATATCAACAGAGAGGTATATTTTCTGGGTGATTTAAATATTGACTGGCTTTCATCAAGCTGTCCACTCAAGAAAAAGCTTCAAATTGTAACCAGTGCCTGCAACCTGGTTCAGGTTATCAGTCAACCTACCAGGGTTTTTTCAAACCAGCACAGGAATGAAGATGTGTTGCTCACATCTTTACTAATGCTGCAGAAATCTGCTTTAAAGCAGCATCCACATCCATCGGATGTAGTGATCATAATATAGTAGCCAAATAGTTGCCATATCTAGGAAAACCAAAGTTCCAAAGGCTGGGCTTAATATAGTGTATAAGAGGTCATACAATAAGTTTTGTAATGATTCCTATGTTGATGATGTAAATAATATTTGCTGGTCTGTGGTGTGTCATGAGGAGCAACCAGACTGCACTTGACACATTTATGAAATTGCTTATTCCAGTTACTTATAAGTATACACCCACTAAGAAAATGACTGTAAAAACTGTTAAATCCCTGTGGCTTGATGAGTAATTGAAAAATGATATGGTTGAGAGGGATGAGGCAAAAGGAATGCGAGATAAGTCTGGCAGCACAACCGATTGGCAAACGTATTGCAAATTGAGAAATCATGTGACTAAACTGAATAAAAAGAAGAAGAAATTATGAAACAAAGATAAATTACCATAAAAATTATAGTAATGTAACGGCCGTTGCAGGGCGTAGACCAAGGCGCAGCGTGGTTAGTGCTCATCATGAAATGTATTGAAATAAACACTGAATCAAAAACCAAAATGCAACCGCTAAACAGTTCTGTCAGGTAAGAATACTAAACAGAAATGAACCACCCACAAAACCCAAAGGAAAACAGGCTACCTAAGTATGGCTCCCAATCAGCGACAACGATGTACAGCTGTTCCTGATTGAGAGCCATACCAGGCCAAAACAAAGAAATACAAAACATAGAAAAAAGGACACAGAATGCCCACCCTAGTCACACCCTGGCCTAACCAAAATAGAGAATAAAACCCTCTCTATGGCCAGGGCGTGACAAGTAAAAAGCTTTGGAGCACATTAAATGATATTTTGGGAAAATAGGCAAACTCAGCTCCATCATTCATTGAATCAGATGACTAATTCATTATAAAACCCACTGATATTGCCAACTACTTTAATAATTTTTTCATTGGCAAGATTAGCAAACTTAGGCATGACATGCCAGCAACAGACGTTGACACTACACATCCATCTGACCAACAACATGCCATGGCTTTGAGTAAAGCCAGTGTGTATGCGGATGACTCAACACTGTACATGTCAGCTACTACAGTGACTGAAATGACTGCAACACTTAACAAAGAGATGCAGTTAGTTTCAGAACGGGTGGCAAGAAATAAGTTAGTCCTAAATATTTCTAAAACTAAAAGCATTGTATTTGGGACAAATCATTCACTAAACCTCAACTAAATCTTGCAATAAATAATGTGGAAATTGAGCAAGGTGAGGTGACTAAACTGCTTGGAGTAACCCTGTATTGTAAACTGTCATGGTCAAAACATATTGGTACAACAGTAGCTAAGATGGGGAGAATTCTGTCTATAGTAAAGTACTGCTCTACCTTCTTAACAGCACTATCAAAAAGGCAGCAAGGCAAGTCCTACAGGCCCTAGTTTTGTCGCACCTGGACTACTGTTCGGTCATGTGGTTAGGTGCCACAAGGAGAGACTTACTGTAGATAAATTGCAATTGGCTCAGTGCAGGGCAGCATGGATGGCCCTTGGATGTATACAGAGAGCTAACATTAATTAAATGCATGTCAATCTCTCCTGGCTCATAGTGGAGGAGAGATTGACTTCATAACTACTTGTATTTATGAGAGGTATTGACATGTTGAATACACAGAGCTGTCTGTCTAAACTGCTGGCGCACAGCTCAGACACCCATGCATACCCCACAAGACATGCCACCAGAGGTCTGTTTAAACTACTGGCACACAGCTCAGACACCCATGCATACCCCACAAGACATGCCACCAGAGGTCTGTTTAAACTACTGGCACACAGCTCAGACACCCATGCATACCCCACAAGACATGCCACAAGAGGTCTCTTCACTGTCCCTAAGTCCAGAACAGACTATGGGAGGCGCACAGTACTACATAGAGCCATGACTACATGGAACTCTATTCCACATCAAGTAACTGATGCAAGCAGTAAAATTATATTTAAAAACAGATACAAATACACCATATGGACCAGCGGGGACTGTGAAGCAACACAAACATAGGCACAGACACATGAATACACACACATGATAACATACACACTATACACACACGTACACATGGATTTTGTGTTGTAGATATGTGGTAGTGGTAGAGTAGGGGCCTGAGAGCACAAAGTATGTTGTGAATAAATACAAAATAAATACAAATAAATAAATACAAAAATACACATTTCTAGTGGAAACTTCATAAAAAACAGCTGTCGCTGGAAACTCTGAGGGCCCGGGATAGGCTAGTTGATACAATGTTGCAAGTTCCATAGCGACAGCTTCGGGCCGGACCCAGTGATGATTTGATACAATATACAGTAGCTCAGGTCAAGACCGATAGAAAGGGATGTAGACAGGCAGAGTAGAGAGATGAATGTGATTGAAAGAACCAGAATTTTCATCAGGATATTTTCTACTGTTTTTATTTGTCGGCTTCATGCCTATGTATTTTACGTAGTTGATGACGGATGTTGTAGGCATACTGCTCTCATTTCTTTAGCCGCCAATGGATCACAGTGTGTTAACGTGTCCGTATGGCAGAGGCTGGTGCTCTCATCATAGTTACATTTCTACTTCAGACTTTGATGATAAACCACATGACAATTCTTTTGACAAACAAAAACGTTATTATTGAAATTAAACTGTTCCACAAAAACGTGCATTATAAAAATAATCATAACTGGCACGCAGATCGGTAGAAATTGTAGGATAAATTGTAAGCTTCCTGTAACGGCTGTCGCGAGAGAGAGTGGACCAAGGCGCAGCGGAGTTAGTGTTCATCATTGAATTTAATAACAGAAAGAACACTATACAAAACAAAACAAGAAAACCGACAGCCAAACAGTCCTGTCAGGTGCAAAAACACTAAACAGAAACAATTGCCCACAAAACCCCAACGGAAAAACAGGCACTTATGTGTGACTCCCAATCAGCAACAACACTCTACAGCTGTGCCTGATTGGAAGCCACACGGCCAAAATCAATGAAACAAACCAACATAGAAAAATGCACATAGAACGCCCACCCAATGTAACACCCTGGCCTAACCAAAATAAAGAACAAAAACCCCTCTCTATGGCCAGGGCGTTACACTTCCCCAAACTTTAAACTCATTGTCTGCCTATGGTCTTTACTACTAGACATATTAACAGGTGCTGGCACACAGGAGGTGCTGTGAAAAAACCTGCCCGCCTATGGAAATGAAAAGCCCGTCCAACTGATCCGTCCTGGCGCCGGCCCTGACTATCTGTACACCTGTCTTTGTCTCCAACACTCATGGGGTATTTATCAAAGGTGCACTAAATCCACAAACACATCCACAGCGGCCAACATAGCTGAGTTCTAGGAGAATCACGGCATATCTGTTGAGAAAGCCTCATTGCTACGGTCAGAAAACATTTTAACTGACTTTTTACACCAACTTTGAGTTCCCCATCCCTTCTTAAGATCAACGGATTTACATTGACTTATATTGCTTTTTTTTGTTCTGAAAATGCGAATATTAGCATGATCAAATCAAAGTGTGTTCAGTACAGGATACAGCAGGTGTAAATGGTACAGTGAAATGCTAACTTTCAAACTCTCCTCAACAGTGCAGACAAAATATCAATATCAATAGTTAAAAGTCCCATATTAAAGTCAAAGTAAAAGCAAAATCCAAAATATAACAAGTTAGTAATACAAAGTAGTAATAAAACTTGTTGTGGTAGAATATATACACAACACAACATACAGTATAAATGATATTAGACAAATTAGTTGTCAGTGGCTAGTTTAACAAAAGCATAGAGGTTGATTGCAGTCAGTTCTTAGGCTGCTTTCAATTAAGGAAGCAAATATCTAAAGATGTACTTTCCCTGAACTAGCCCCTTTAAGCTGTTGTCTGTTTGTCTCTGGGAGATGATGACGGCAGTACTGTAGTGACATTGGGGTTCAATTTACTACTACATGGACCTTAACTTAACCTTTTGAAAGCTTTTATCATCATGGAGCTTTTCTGCTCTGTCTACAGACACGAGCTCTCGGGACTGGGAAGGCAACATTTCATGGGCTGAGTGGGATCCATTGTAATCTGCACTGTACATGTCCAAGAACAATTCCCTTGTAGTCTTACTACCAACAATAATACTGTGCACCAGGATTGGTGTCAATTTGAGGAAGTAAACTGAAATTCCAATTCAATAATTGAAAAAAAAAGCTTTTATTTTCACTGACTTCTCAGTGTATCGAAGATAATATTGATTCCAGATGTTTATCCAATCACTTCCTGAATTTACTGCAATTGAAATTGAAATTGACCCCAACCCTGCTGTGCATGCTTAATACTCCGTTTTCTCCACAGTGAAGTGGTATGTACAGCATACAGCCAGTGAGAGGTATCAGTGAGAGATATCAGTGAGAGGTATCAGTGAGAGGTATCAGTGAGAGGTATCAGCCTGTGTCATCACTGCTGTTAGGCCACATGAAGCATTGAATGACATCATGCACACAGGTAGTCTCGAGTCCAACGATCAGTTAGTTACGCAACACATTTTTCACCCGTGATCTTATGTGCCTCTCCGATCCATGTAGCTTGTCTGTAGAACAACGCTGTCTGTTTTTATAGAGGAAAATGAGAGATTGATGCATTCCATAAGTCTAGGTATGATTCGCCAGCTTTTATTTTACTGTCACTTTAATGACACTGTCTGTCTACTCTGTTTATAGGCCCTCAGAATGTCACTCACAGGATGACAACTCCCAAAGCGCTCACTACCATGTCACGTGTGTGTGTGTGTGTGTGTGTGTGTGTGTGTGTGTGTGTGTGTGTGTGTGTGTGTGTGTGTGTGTGTGTGTGTGTGTGTGTGTGTGTGTGTGTATGCTGTCTGTGTGTGTCTGCATGCATTTGTCAGTGTGCAAGTAATCTATTATATGAAGCTGATTTCTTTTTCCCCTAACAACATTGTACATTTTGCAGTTTCACATGTGAAATAACTGTTTTCACATGTTAAGTTTAAATTTCACATGTTAGGTTTAAATTTCACATGTGATCCCATGTTTTCAAATGTATTACATTTATGTTAACACCGCCTTTTCACATGTGAGAAGAAAAACATGTTTTCACTTCACATGTGAATTGCAGTTGCACATCTGACATTTGTGGTTTCACATGTAAAAAAAATCTCACTTTCACATGTGGAATTGCAAGTTAACTGGGTGGTGAAATAGTGTTATTTTCCTCACATGTGAAAAGGTGGTGTTAACATGTTGCAGTAGCAATGTTTCCACGTATGGAATTGCAAATTCCATAATGCCATTCTGTGAAAAGCTAACTTAGCCTACCTGAGTAAAAGAATGAAAGTGTGTTAAAAAGAATGATTTGCTTTTCCTGAGCCATGCGTTCAGTGTTACTGCTGCAGATGCACAGCTCTCTTCTTCATACGGTGGTCAGTGACCGCTGGAAGAAGCCCAGTGAAAAGAACGGAGAAGATAAGGCTCCACGTCTCCCTATTTATCCCCTTTAGCATGTTACAATTAGCGCTGTCACAGTTAATCACTTAACTCAAGTTAACTTTTGGTCATTTTAGTGCAACATTTTTTTAGTGCAACATTGTCTGAAAGCGTTCCATTGTCTGAAAGCGTTCCATTGTCTGAAAGCGTTCCATTGTCTGAAAGCGTTCCATTGTCTGAAAGCGTTCCATTGTCTGAAAGCGTTCCATTGTCTGAAAGCGTTCCATTGTCTGAAAGCGTTCCATTGTCTGAAAGCGTTCCATTGTCTGAAAGCGTTCCATTGTCTGAAAGCGTTCCAAAATACATAATCATCCAATATACTGTACATAATCTATACAGCTATAAACAACAATGTGATATGAAAACAAGTTGACTTTGAGGTTAAAGTGATTTTGCAATTAATAGTGTTTAATCACTGCAAATCCTGCGATAAACTCAATGAAAAAATGTTTTATCGTTTGACAGCCCTAGTTGACATTAAAATGTGAAAATGCACATGTGAAAGTGTAGCGGACATGAGTTGGTCATGGTTGCTCATGATGACATGATGAGGTAGCCCCACCTGCCACTTCAAAATTAGTGTTGGTCCTCTTGGTCTAACGGTCAAGACATGGTCTCTCCTAGGGAAAACCCATGTTCTAATCCCTCCAGTTACAAAAGCACACGTGGAAATTATAATATCCCGTGAAATGTTGGGAAAACACATGTCTAAGTCATGTGAAAAATGTACGTGTCTGTTTTTCCCACGTCACATTTTTCATATGTGATTTGTTTGTTAAAAATTAATGTGAAACGTCACACTGTCCCAAAACCACGTAGTTTTTTTTTACGTTTTATTTTTATGTGAGATGATTTGTTCGTGGGATTTTTTCATGTTTTTTGTTGTTGTAAGGGAACCCATATATCCATTCAGAAAGGGTTCCTGTTCAGACTTTACTGTAGATCACTTTGACTGGCAGCAAGTCTCAGTGTTGCTTTTTGCCCAGCTGGGGTCCTTGCTGTTTTGCCCACTTTAGAAGCTGCCAGGGAAAACAAGGAAACTGTAAAATAATATATATAAGCAGCTTTATGGCTGTCAAATAATACAGTGCCTTCAGAAAGTATTCACACCCCGTGACTTTTTCCACATTTTGTTGTGTTACAGCCTCAATCTAAAATTTATTAAATTAAGATTTTTTTTTTGTCACTGGCACATAATGTCAAAGTGGAATTATATTTTTCAAATTGTTTACAAATTAATAAAAAATGAAAAGCTGAAATGTCTTGAGTCAATAAGTATTCAACCCCTTTGTTATGGTAAGCCAAAATAAGTTCAGGATTAAAAATGTGCTTAACAAGTCAAATAATAAGCTTCATGGACTCATTCTGTGTCCAATAATAGTGTTTAACATGACTTTTTTATGACTATCTCATCTCTACACATATAATTATCTGTAAGGTCCCTCAGGCGAGCAGTGATTTTCAAACACAGATTCAACCACAAAGACCAGGGAGGTTTTCCAATGACTCGCAAAGAAGGGCACCTATTGGTAGACAATATTTATATCCTTTTGAGCATGGTGAAGTTATTAATTATGCTTTGGATGTTGTATCTATACACCCAGTCACGACAAAGAAACAGGCGTCCTTCCTAACTCAGTTGCCGGAGAGGAAGGAAACCTCTCAGGGATATCATAATGAGTCCAATAGGGACTTTAAAACAGTTACAGAGTTTAATGGATGTGATAGGAGAAAACTGAGGATGGATCAACATTGTAGTTACTCCACAATACTAACCTAATTGACGGAGTGAAAAAAAAGCTTGTACAGAATCAAAAATATTACAAAACATGCATCCTGTTTGCAACAAGGTACTAAAGTAATACTGCAAAAAAGTAGCTTTTTGTCATGAATACAAAGTGTTATGTTTGGGACAAATCCAATTCAAGATATTACTGAGTACCGCTCTCCATATTTTCAAGGATAGAGGTAGCTGCATCATGTTATGGTCCTGCTTGTCATCGTTAAGACCTGGGGAGTTTTTCAGGATAAAAAATACTATGGGATGGAGCAGGCAAATTCTAGAGGAAACCCTGGTTCAGTCTGTTTTCAACCAGACACTGGGAGATGAATTCACCTTTCAGCAGGACAATAAAATCAAAATACAAAGCCACATCTTTGCTTACCAAGAAGACAGTGGATGTTCCTGAGTGGCCGAGTTACAGCTTTGACTTAAATCTCCTTGAAAATCTATGGCAAGACATGAAAATAGTTGTCTAGCAATGATCAACAAGTAATTAATTTGACAGAACTTAAAGAATTTTGAAAGAATAATGGGCAAATGTCGCACAATCCAGGTGTGAAATGATCTTAGAGACTTACCCAGAAAGAGTCACAGCTGTAATCGCTGCAAAAGGTGCTTTTACAAAGTATTGACTCGGGGGGGTGAATACTTACACTACCGTTCAAAAGTTTGGGGTCACTTAGAAATGTCCTTGTTTTTGAAAGAAAAGCACTTTTTTAACCATTAAAATAACATCAAATTGATCAGAAATACAGTGTAGACATTGTTAATGTTGTAAATGACTATTGTAGCTGGAAATTACTGATTTTTTATGGAATATCTACATAGGCGTACAGAGGCTCATTATCAGCAATCATCACTCCTGTTTTCCAATGGCACGTTGTGTTAGCTAATCCAACTTAATCACTTAAAAAGACTAATTGATCATTAGAAAACCCTTTTGCAATTATGTTAGCACAGCTGAAAACAGTTGTGCTGATTAAGGAAGCAATAAAACTGGCCTTTAGACTAGTTGAGTATCTGGAGCATAAGCATTTGTGGGTTCGATTACAGGCTCAAATAGGCCAGAAACAAATAACTTTCTTCTCAAACTTGTCAGTCTATTCTTATTCTGAGAAATGAAGGCTATTCTTTCCGAGAAATTGCCAAGAAACTGAAGATCTCGTACAACTCTCTAACCCAATGAAGAGGCGACTCCGGGATGCTGCAAAGTTGCAAAGATAAAGCCATATCTCAGACTGGCCAATAAAAATAAAAGATTAAGATGGGCAAAAGAACACAGACATTGGACAGAGGAAGATTGGGAAAAAAGTGTTATGGACAGACAAATCTAAGTTTGAGGTGTTCGGCTCACAAAGTAAAACATCGTGAAGAAATGAAAAGAAAAAATCGAAAGATGTTGGAGGAGTTCTTGACGCCATCTGTCAAACATGGTGGAGGCAATCTGATGTTCTGGGGGTGCTTTGGTGGTGGTACAGTGGGAGATTTGTACAGGGTAAAAGGGATCTTGAAGAAGGAAGGCTATCACTCCATTTTGCAACGCCATGCCATACCCTGTGGACAGCGCTTAATTGGAGCCAATTTCCTCCTACAACAGGACAATGACCCAGAGCACAGCTCTAAACTATGCAATAACTATTTAAGGAAGAAGCAGTCAGCTGGTATTCTGTCTATAATGGAGTGGCCAGCACAGTCACCGGATCGCAACCCTATTGAGCTGTTGTGGGAGCAGCTTGACTGTATGGTACGTAAGAAGTGCCCATCAACCCAATCCAACTTGTGGGAGGTGCTTCAGGAATCATGCGATGAAATCTCTTCAGATTACCTCAACAAATTGACAACTAGAATGCCAAAGGTCTGCAAGGCTGTAATTGCTGCAAATGTAGGATTCTTTGACAAAGGCAAAGTTTGAAGGACACAATTATTATTTAAATTAAAAATCATTATTTATAACCTTGTCAACGTCTTGACTATATTTCCTATTAGTTTTGCAACTAATTGCATGTATGTTTTTATGGAAAACAAGGACATTTCTAAGTGACCCCAAACGTTTGAACGGTAGTGTATAAGCAGCTTTATGACTTACATTTCAGTTATTTAGCAGACGCTCTTATCCAGAGCGACTTAAAGAAGTAATTAGGGTTAAGTGCCTTGCTCAAGGGCACATCGGCAGATATTTACTTTGTCGGCTCAGGTATTTGAATCCGCCCTCTATTTAATCAGTTTTGAATTCAGGCTGTAACACAAGTCAAGGGGTATGAATACTTTCTGAAGGTACTGTATATATATAAGCAGCTTTATGAAAAATACACACCTGAACCAGTCTTTTATTATCAACCTGATCCCCCTGATCCCCCTGATCCCCCTGATCAACCTGATCCCCCTGATCCCCCTGATCCCCCTGATCAACCTGATCCCCCTGATCAACCTGATCCCCCTGATCCCCCTGATCAACCTGATCCCCCTGATCAACCTGATCCCCCTGATCAACCTGATCAACCTGATCCCCCTGATCCCCCTGATCAACCTGATCCCCCTGATCCCCCTGATCAACCTGATCCCCCTGATCAACCTGATCAACCTGATCCCCCTGATCAATCTGATCCCCCTGATCCCCCTGATCAACCTGATCCCCCTGATCCCCCTGATCAACCTGATCCCCCTGATCAACCTGATCAACCTGATCCCCCTGATCAACCTGATCAACCTGATCCCCCTGATCAATCTGATCCCCCTGATCCCCCTGATCAACCTGATCCCCTGATCAACCTGATCCCCCTGATCAACCTGATCCCCCTTATCCACCTCACTGTCTCTTCAAAATATATCAATGCCGGTTTTACTGTTTTTTCCCCTTTCTCTCCCCAGTGTGCTAGACATTGGCCTATATACATGAAGTGTCTCGGAGTAGTGCTGATGTAGGATCAGGTCCTGTCAATATCATTTTATTCATTAGGATCTCCAGGTGGACCCAGTAGGTTGACTTGGCCTTGACAAGGCCATATGGTCTGTGTAGAGTCATGGTCATACACCACACACACACACACACACACACACACACACACACACACAGACACCAAATGGCTGGCCTCACTCCAAGTGCTGGACATGAGTGATTTGTTTATACAATTACAATAGAAGTCTTTTAGACAGGATTTTAATGCATTGTGGTGGAGGTTCCTTTAGAAAAATGTTGAGGAAGTATAACCCCTTGACAGGAGACTCATTAAGACTGAGGTTTAGGCTGTTATAAACAAGACTCATTAAGACTGAGGTTTAGGCTGTTATAAACAAGACTCATTAAGAATGAGGTTTAGGCTGTTATAAACAAGACTCATTAAGAATGAGGTTTAGGCTGTTATAAACAAGACTCATTAAGACTGAGGTTTAGGCTGTTATAAACAAGACTCATTAAGAATGAGGTTTAGGCTGTTATAAACAAGACTCATTAAGAATGAGGTTTAGGCTGTTATAAACAAGACTCATTAAGAATGAGGTTTAGGCTGTTATAAACAACACTCATTAAGAATGAGGTTTAGATTGTTATAAACAAGACTCATTAAGAATGAGGTTTAGGCTGTTATAAACAAGACTCATTAAGAATGAGGTTTAGGCTGTTATAAACAAGACTCATTAAGAATGAGGTTTAGGCTGTTATAAACAAGACTCATTAAGAATGAGGTTTAGGCTGTTATAAACAAGACTCATTAAGACTGAGGTTTAGGCTGTTATAAACAAGACTCATTAAGAATGAGGTTTAGGCTGTTATAAACAAGACTCATTAAGACTGAGGTTTAGGCTGTTATAAACAAGACTCATTAAGAATGAGGTTTAGGCTGTTATAACAAGACTCATTAAGAATGAGGTTTAGGCTGTTATAAACAAGACTCATTAAGACTGAGGTTTAGGCTGTTATAAACAAGACTCATTAAGAATGAGGTTTAGGCTGTTATAAACAAGACTCATTAAGAATGAGGTTTAGGCTGTTATAAACAAGACTCATTAAGAATGAGGTTTAGGCTGTTATAAACAAGACTCATTAAGAATGAGGTTTAGGCTGTTATAAACAAGACTCATTAAGAATGAGGTTTAGGCTGTTATAAACAAGACTCATTAAGAATGAGGTTTAGGCTGTTATAAACAAGACTCATTAAGAATGAGGTTTAGGCTGTTATAAACAAGACTCATTAAGACTGAGGTTTAGGCTGTTATAAACAAGACTCATTAAGAATGAGGTTTAGGCTGTTATAAACAAGACTCATTAAGACTGAGGTTTAGGCTGTTATAAACAAGACTCATTAAGAATGAGGTTTAGGCTGTTATAAACAAGACTCATTAAGAATGAGGTTTAGGCTGTTATAAACAAGACTCATTAAGACTGAGGTTTAGGCTGTTATAAACAAGACTCATTAAGAATGAGGTTTAGGCTGTTATAAACAAGACTCATTAAGAATGAGGTTTTAGGCTGTTATAAACAAGACTCATTAAGAATGAGGTTTAGGCTGTTATAAACAAGACTCATTAAGAATGAGGTTTAGGCTGTTATAAACAAGACTCATTAAGAATGAGGTTTAGGCTGTTATAAACAAGACTCATTAAGAATGAGGTTTAGGCTGTTATAAACAAGACTCATTAAGACTGAGGTTTAGATTGTTATAAACAAGACTCATTAAGAATGATGTTTAGATTGTTATAAACAAGACTCATTAAGAATGAGGTTTAGGCTGTTATAAACAAGACTCATTAAGAATGAGGTTTAGATTGTTATAAACAAGACTCATTAAGAATGAGGTTTAGGCTGTTATAAACAAGACTCATTAAGACTGAGGTTTAGGCTGTTATAAACAAGACTCATTAAGACTGAGGTTTAGGCTGTTATAAACAAGACTCATTAAGAATGAGGTTTAGGCTGTTATAAACAAGACTCATTAAGAATGAGGTTTAGGCTGTTATAAACAAGACTCATTAAGACTGAGGTTTAGGCTGTTATAAACAAGACTCATTAAGAATGAGGTTTAGGCTGTTATAAACAAGACTCATTAAGAATGAGGTTTAGGCTGTTATAAACAAGACTCATTAAGAATGAGGTTTAGGCTGTTATAAACAAGACTCATTAAGAATGAGGTTTAGGCTGTTATAAACAAGACTCATTAAGAATGAGGTTTAGGCTGTTATAAACAAGACTCATTAAGACTGAGGTTTAGATTGTTATAAACAAGACTCATTAAGAATGATGTTTAGATTGTTATAAACAAGACTCATTAAGAATGAGGTTTAGGCTGTTATAAACAAGACTCATTAAGAATGAGGTTTAGATTGTTATAAACAAGACTCATTAAGAATGAGGTTTAGGCTGTTATAAACAAGACTCATTAAGAATGAGGTTTAGGCTGTTATAAACAAGACTCATTAAGAATGAGGTTTAGGCTGTTATAAACAAGAGTCATTAAGAATGAGGTTTAGGCTGTTATAAACAACACTCATTAAGAATGAGGTTTAGATTGTTATAAACAAGACTCATTAAGAATGAGGTTTAGGCTGTTATAAACAAGACTCATTAAGAATGAGGTTTAGGCTGTTATAAACAAGAGTCATTAAGAATGAGGTTTAGGCTGTTATAAACAACACTCATTAAGAATGAGGTTTAGATTGTTATATACACACCAGACACAGCCTCCCTGCATTCCTCAGTGATACACCGTGTATTTGGTTCTAGGCCGGGTCAGTCTGTTAAGAACCATAGCTATAAAATACTATATTACTATGGGACGGCAGGTAGCCTAGTGGTTAGAGTGTTGGGCTAGTAATTGAAAGGTTGCAAGATTGAATCCCTGAGCTGACAAGGTAAAAATCTGTCGTTCTGCCCCTGAACAAGGCATCTAACCCACTGTTCCTATTCTGTCATTATAATAATTTGTTCTTCACTGACTTGCCAAGTTAAATAAAGGTCAAATATATATTAGAAAAGATAACAAGGGGCTTCACTCCTAACACACACTTACACACCATCTAGTGCCCCATGACTCCATAGATGTGACAGGGAGAAAGTCTGCATGCTGATATACTAGTTTTTATTTTACCTTTTTTTAACTAGGCAAGTCAGTTAAGAACAAATTCTTATTTACAATGAGTGTTCCTAGGCCATCAGGGGCAGAACAAAAGATTTGTACCTTGACAGCTTGGGGATTTGAACTTGCAACCTTTTGGTTACTAGTCCAACACTCTAACCACTAGGCTACGCTGCCACCCCAGTAGGCCGCACTACCACCCCAGTAGGCCACACTGCCACCCCAGTAGGCCACACTGCCACCCCAGTAGGCCACACTGCCACCCCAGTAGGCCACACTGCCACCCCAGTAGGCCAAGGTCGCAGTAACAACCACCCCAGACACTCACTATAACTCACAAACGGGGACTTACCGTAGTGTTTCAAGTGAATGCTTGTTTTTGTTTGACTCTCTGGGAAAATATTAATATTTTGATAGAGTTGAGACAGACAACTTGTAAAATGATAAAACCCTTAATTAGATTCAGCCTTGATCAGATTCAGCCTTGATCAGATTCAGCCTTGATCAGATTCAGAAACTCTTTGATGTGCCTTGGTTTGTCCATCCACCATGATAAACTACTAGGCCCTATACGGTTACTTCAATTATGTTCTGCTGCTCTCTGTCTCCGTCCAAAACGACACCCTATTTACTAGGTCAAAAGATGTGTACTACATAGGGAATAGGGTGCCGTGATGCAGGCTCTGTGTGATGCACTGCACAGTGATGTACTGCCCGGTGATGTACTGCACAGTGATGTACTGCCTGGTGATGTACTGCACAGTGATGTACTGCCTGGTGATGTACTGCACAGTGATGTACTGCCTGGTGATGTACTGCACAGTGATGTACTGCCTGGTGATGTACTGCACAGTGATGTACTGCCCGGTGATGTACTGCCCGGTGATGTACTGCACAGTGATGTACTGCCCGGTGATGTACTGCACAGTGATGTACTGCCCGGTGATGCACTGCACAGTGATGTACTGCACAGTGATGTACTGCCCGGTGATGTACTGCACAGTGATGTACTGCCCGGTGATGTACTGCACAGTGATGTACTGCCCGGTGATGTACTGCACAGTGATGTACTGCCCGGTGATGCACTGCACAGTGATGTACTGCCCGGTGATGTACTGCACAGTGATGTACTGCCCGGTGATGTACTGCCCGGTGATGTACTGCACAGTGATGTACTGCCCGGTGATGTACTGCACGGTGATGTACTGCCCGGTGATGTACTGCCCGGTGATGTACTGCACAGTGATGTACTGCACGGTGATGTACTGCCCGGTGATGTACTGCCCGGTGATGTACTGCCCGGTGATGTACTGCACGGTGATGTACTGCACGGTGATGTACTGCACGGTGATGTACTGCCCGGTGATGTACTGCCCGGTGATGTACTGCCTGGTGATGTACTGCCCGGTGATGTACTGCCCGGTGATGTACTGCCTGGTGATGTACTGCTTTTGTTTATAGGGTTGTATATTTGTCAGTTAAATAATACAGTATATGTCTGTCTGTGCAGTATATGCCTGTCTGTGCAGTATATGTCTGTCTGTGCAGTATATGTCTGTCTGTGCAGTATATGTCTGTCTGTGCAGTATATGCTTGTCTGTGCAGTATATGCCTGTCTGTGCAGTATATGCTTGTCTGTGCAGTATATGCCTGTCTGTGCAGTATATGTCTGTCTGTGCAGTATATGCCTGTCTGTGCAGTATATGTCTGTCTGTGCAGTATATGCCTGTCTGTGCAGTATATGTCTGTCTGTGCAGTATATGTCTGTCTGTGCAGTATATGTCTGTCTGTGCAGTATATGCTTGTCTGTGCAGTATATGCCTGTCTGTGCAGTATATGCTTGTCTGTGCAGTATATGTCTGTCTGTGCAGTATATGCCTGTCTGTGCAGTATATGTCTGTCTGTGCAGTATATGCCTGTCTGTGCAGTATATGCCTGTCTGTGCAGTATATGCCTGTCTGTGCAGTATATGTCTGTCTGTGCAGTATATGCCTGTATGTGCAGTATATGTCTGTCTGTGCAGTATATGTCTGTCTGTGCAGTATATGCCTGTATGTGCAGTATATGCCTGTCTGTGCAGTATATGTCTGTCTGTGCAGTATATGCCTGTATGTGCAGTATATGCCTGTCTGTGCAGTATATGTCTGTCTGTGCAGTATATGCCTGTATGTGCAGTATATGTCTGTCTGTGCAGTATATGTCTGTCTGTGCAGTATATGCCTGTATGTGCAGTATATGCCTGTATGTGCAGTATATGTCTGTCTGTGCAGTATATGTCTGTCTGTGCAGTATATGTCTGTCTGTGCAGTATATGCCTGTCTGTGCAGTATATGCCTGTCTGTGCAGTATATGCTTGTCTGTGCAGTATATGTCTGTCTGTGCAGTATATGTCTGTCTGTGCAGTATATGTCTGTCTGTGCAGTATATGTCTGTCTGTGCAGTATATGTCTGTCTGTGCAGTATATGCCTGTCTGTGCAGTATATGTCTGTCTGTGCAGTATATGTCTGTAAACAAGACTCCTTTTTCATCAACCTCCCTCCTGACGTCACCAGTGGGTTGCTTCATGGTCCTTCACTGAATCCTAAAGGCCCCATACAGACTCTGTGAATCTATTGGAATATTGACTACAGCTTTAGCTGTCTTAGTGGACCATTACTCAGTGCTGGTCTTCCGTGGCAAAAACCTGACGTAATTTCAAATCAACGTACGCTTTTGGTTGATATTTACTTAAGTTGTCAACAAACGTAAATTCTACTTGAAAAATAAATCAACGCTTGAAATCCTGTTGTTGTTTTCTGGTTGAAATCTAAGTGTACCACTTTTTAGCATTTTTCAACCAAAAATTGCATTGATGTTCAACATCAGTATGTTGAAAAGGTATGAGAGATGACGTTCATAAAACCTTTGTTCAACGCATTTATGCCTGGTGGGAGAACATCTATGAACTCTTGTCCTATGTATCTTGGTCTCTCTGGTGTCAGTCTGGCTCCTCTCAAAGCTCAAAATCAGGGGTTCAGGTTTTTCTCGCCACTTTTGGTGTTACCCAATACTTGGTTTTGTGCTTGAAGCCTGGACCTTTGTTAATATTTCCTAGTGAAAAGCTTGCCAAGCGTAGTGAAAACCTTGATCCAAATGAAATTGAGGTTTAGCCTGAGGTTATAGGTTCATAATCTGGAAGCTGTCTTTGTGTTTTGACCCCAGACAGACTGTCTGGTAACATTGATCTGAGGTTATAGGTTCATAGTCTGGAAGCTGTCTTTGTGTTTTGACCCCAGACAGACCCTGGTCATATTGATGCTCATCTTAGACTGCTCTTTGGTCCACATCTACAGGCCATATACAGTATATTTTGAAAGTATTTTGATATGTTGAAATACCGGTATGTTTTGTCCAGCTAACTGTGATCGGGTTGAAATACATTGAGGAAACCACTGTAGTGTTAAAATCTGTATTTTCCCCAGGTCTGGTCATTGTCAGGCTTCCAGAAGGATCTGTGGTGATGTTGGTCAACCTTCTTGTTCCTCTGCTGAGATATGACTGCTGTGCACGTGCGCACCCACGCGCTCACACACACACACACACAAATATGCACACGCTCACACACAAACAAACATGCACGCGCACACACACACACACACACACACACACACACACACACACACACACACACACACACACACACACACACACACACATAAACACACACACACACACACACACACGCACACGCTCACACACACACACACACACACACACGCACACGCACACGCTCACACACAAACAAACATGCACGCACACACACACACACACACACACACACACACACACACTCTCTCTCTGTCTGACCTCCGTCCCCCGTAGTGTGAGCCCAGATAAAAAGAACCAGCCACAGCTCCCTACACTATTTTAAGTGCCTTTTAGATAACTCTCCACTTTGGTCTTAAAAATAGCAAAGAATCAAGTTGTTATGTGGGACTCACTCAACTTATTAGCATGCCTTACCAGGATGCACAGGGAAAAGACAAGTGTTCTCTCTCTCTCTCTCGCGCGCGCGCTCTCTATCTCACACACATACACACAGACACCCACACGCACAGACACACACACACACCCACACACACAAACACAACACACACATGTGGGAACAATCCCGTCCGTCAGGGGCCTTTAGTGGTGCCCTGACATTCACTCTGGAGAGAAGGGAGTCTGTCTGTCTGCTTCAGTTTAAGGGAAAACAGTGCTCTGAAAACACTTAATTCCTGCTTCTCTTCCTAATAAGGGAGAAAGATGGCCTCAGAATGTGTCCAACTTTCAGGAATGACGACTGCTTTCTGGAAAGGCTGTGCTGATTACGGTTTTTGCATTTAAAAATAAAGTGACCTAACTGTGTAGAGAAAGTAGGAGCACAAGAAAAACTAAACGAAATGTGCAATAGAGGGAGGAGGAGGAGGAGGTGGAGGAGGAGGAAGAGGAGGAGGTGGAGGAGGAGGAAGAGGAGGAGGTGGAGGAGGAGGAAGATGAGGAAGATGAGGAGGAGGAGATTTAGTTATTAATGAACGAAGTCTTTCTCAGTAGCTGGGGTGTATTAGTCTGCCAGGATATACATTAGGGCTCTACATTCATGATTTACAGAAGGGCACATAGTCCAGGTAATTAGCATCAGGCTCCTATGGGAAAGGACACATTTTAATCTCACTACATTTTTGGTCATGTAGTGATTACCTCAGACCCCAATGGGATTTGGTATATATAGTCTGGAAGCTGTCTTTGTCTATATGCTTCCAGGCTATACCCTCCATCTGACTCGAAACAGAATGCTTATGGCCATATCAAGGGCATAACAATTTTTTATAATCCCTTTATTATAATCCCATTTTTTTTAAAGCGCTCTCCCATCTGATTTATTATTATTTTTAATCGCTTTGGTACTATTTTCACAAGTCTGTAGTACATTTTCACAATTCTTAGTACAAAACTCCAAGCTGGTCACACTTGTAACGCAGCCAGTCTTTCATTCAAAACCTGTCATTGTGCATTAATTTGGATTTGAAATATCTCTCACCATATATAATTGCAACATAGGTGTAGTCTTTAATCAAATCTAAGAAATTAAATGAAACAAATGAAATGAATGAAAATAAAACATAACATTTAGCACGCATTAATTTGCATCAAGCCTGTTGAGCATTTGGCCATAAATTCAAATCCACATCACAGTGAATGTCCTTATTGTTCATGTATCATGGGAAAAACCTTTTGGTATGGCGAATCCAAGCTTGACATTGGTCTGCATTGATGTCGTCGCATGCCTCATCCATGGACAGAAGAAGGGTGGCTCGCTCATGGGGAGGTCGATCTTACACCTTCCCACCTCCATGCTGAAACAAATCCTCAATAGGATTGAGGAAAGGCGAGTATGGGGGCTGGTATAGGGTCATGAATCAGGGATGGGCCTGAAACCATGCCTGAACCACCTCTGCATGGTGGAACCTGACATTGTCCCACACGATGACATAGGTGACTCCTTCACCTTGACAGGCCTGCTCAATTCCATTCAGAAACATAATGAGCTGTGCAGCGTTGTAAGATCCAAGTAATGACCTACGTCCTACCACACCATCTTCTGAGATATCGCTAACGTGTCTCCAACGTTGTCCAGGCACTTAGACAGTCGGTTGGCCGATGAGGTTCCGCCCACCGCGCCAAGTTTTAGACAGGTTGAGGCCGGCTTCATCAGCAGCATCAAGAACCATCACCCTCTAAAAATATATTTTGGTTAGTTATTTTTACAGTATAGTTCCAGTATGATATTGTGAAGTATCATGTGCATTAATAGTAACAGTAATACAGTATATAGTGCTCTACCTGAACATACTCGGACTGCAGTTCTTTCACCCGGTCGTTGTTTCTCTCAAAAGGCACCAGGTAAATGTCTTTCATAGGCACCTGGTGCCTCTTCAAAAGGCGGGCGATTGTTGGTAGGCTGAGGGATGCCACATTGGCAAAGGTGTCATCATTCTCCTCAATCAATAGCCTGCTTTATTTCAGACAGTCGTATGTCATTCCTGGCCCTCACCATTTCCTCCACTGTTCACTCCTGCTGGTTGGTCAGCACACGGCCACGGCCACCACCGAGGGGTCTTCTGTCACTTCTGAGGGTAGAACAGAGTCAACACTATAAGAATAAGAATACTGGAACATGTTTTGTGAATTTATATGCATTATAATATGCATTATAATATGCCATTTACTGTAAATGTAATGGTAAAGCATAGTGCATATCCTGCAGACTTACCGTTTTTCTTGACTAAATGTTCTCATGATTGAATTGACAGTTGATCTTTTCAGATTGAGGTGAACTAATCTGGCAGCCTCTTTGACAGGGCCCATGTCCACCTCTTTGAGCTCTTTGACAGGGCCCATGCCCACCTCTTTGACCTCTTTGACAGGGCCCATGCCCACCTCTTTGACCTCTTTGACAGGGCCCATGTCCACCTCTTTGACCTCTTTGACAGGGCCCATGCCCACCAAGACCTCTTTGATAGGGCTCATGCCCACCTCTTTGAGCTCTTTGACAGGGCCCATGCCAACCTCTTTGACCTCTTTGACAGGGCCCATATCCACCTCTTTGAGCTCTTTGACAGGGCCCATGTCCACCTCTTTGACCTCTTTGACAGGGCCCATGCCCACCTCTTTGAGCTCTTTGACAGGGCCCATGTCCACCTCTTTGACCTCTTTGACAGGGCCCATGCCCACCTATTTGACCTCTTTGACAGGGCCCATGCCCACCTATTTGACCTCTTTGACTGGGCCCTTGCCCACCTCTCTGACGGGCTCCTTGTCCACAAGCTCTTTTTATTTCTTCCTCTCCCTTGCTGTCTATCCTGCTCCATGTTGAAAGAAATTGTGTTCCCACACCCTCTTTTATATGGTGACCAATTGTGGTTACCACGGAAATCAATTAGCAAAGATGAGTAGTTATGTATGTTTATCATGTATTACACATGTCATGTAGATGTTTAAACTTGACAAACATCTTATTTTAAAATCTATAGGTTTACCAAACGGTTAAGTGGTTAACCCTTAAGCTCAGTTGAATTAAGTGATGGTCAAATGTATTTAAAGAAATGAGAAGATAATCATATGAAAAGTATTGTGAACATTGCATTGTGAAAGGCAGTTACTTTATATGAAAGGTGTTTCTAGATGAAACACAGATTCATTTTGGTGAAAAAGTGTGTTGTACTTAGTCAATTGACAATGTGCTTCAAGTTTTGAAAAACAGCCTTTTTGATTATCTGTTTTGAATTTTGTACCAAGAGTTGTGAAATTTTACCACATACTTGTGGAAATAGGCAATAAAAGGCAATAAAAAAACAGTCTCTTGTTGCAGGCAATAATGTGCTAGTATCTTCCAGGAAAACACAAACCAGCACACTGCTCCTCACTTTGTGTTTTTACGCTTACGTGTCAGCCTCTTGGTCTTGGTCAGAGCTTCTGGTTTTTAAACCTTACATGTCGGGCCTCTTGGTCTTGGTCAGAGCTTCTGGTTTTTAAACCTTAGATGTCAGCCTCTTGGTCTTGGTCAGAGCTTCTGGTTTTTAAACCTTAGATGTCAGCCTCTTGGTCTTGGTCAGAGCTTCTGGTTTTTAAACCTTAGATGTCAGCCTCTTGGTCTTGGTCAGAGCTTCTGGTTTTTAAACCTTACATGTCGGGCCTCTTGGTCTTGGTCAGAGCTTCTGGTTTTTAAACCTTAGATGTCAGCCTCTTGGTCTTGGTCAGAGCTTCTGGTTTTTAAACCTTAGATGTCAGCCTCTTGGTCTTGGTCAGAGCTTCTGGTTTTTAAACCTTAGATGCTGAACACGTCATGGAAGCAGCATGTTGTGCTGCTGCTGTGAGAGTCTGTGTGCAGGTGTTAGGGAGTGGATTGACCAGCCGTTTGTCCTTTGTATCATTCCAAAAGCCCATGAAATGTGCTCTGGCACAACCTGTCAGGCCTGGCATCCATGGGACCGCACCCCACCTTTCTGTCTGTCTGTCTGTGTGGGTGTTGTGTGTGTGCTTGTGTTTGAGTGTGTGTGTGGTGTGTTTGTAATTGTCAATGTGTGTGTGTGTGTGTGTGTGTGTGTGTGTGTGTGTGTGTGTGTGTGTGTGTGTGTGTGTGTGTGTGTGTGTGTGTGTGTGTGTGTGTGTGTGTGTGTGTGTGTGTGTGTCTGAGGGTGCACCCATATGAGGGTGTGTTTGTGTATGGGAGAATTAAGTATTTACAGCCTCGTCCAGGCAAGGCGTAAAACACATCATTTTTATGGGGTTACACACATAAATAGGGCTTGTGTGAAATGTCTACCCCATAAAACTCAGTCAAAGACAGGAGGGGAGTGGCGTGTATACAACACATCACAGTGAAGGGAAGTGGTTGGGGGAACCTCCAGAGCACCTCCAGAGCGCCTGCAAAACCTCTGTTCTCTCCCCACCAAACTGCCTCCATCCCTGTGGAAGTGGAGGAGGCACGCTCCCCTTCACCCGATCTCTCCTGGCTCTGTCCTCATTCTAATCTCCCACAGAAAATCTAACACTGGGCTTTATTGATTTAACATGTTCTGCTCTGTGGAAATTGATACCATTTCATGGAACAGTGTTGGAGTCATCCATCAGTGTTGGAGTCATCCATCAGTGTTGGAGTCATCCGTCAGTGTTGGTGTCATCCATCAGTGTTGGTGTCATCCGTCAGTGTTGGAGTCATCCGTCAGTGTTGGAGTCATCCATCAGTGTTGGTGTCATCCATCAGTGTTGGAGTCATGTGTCAGTGCCGGAGTCCTCCGTCAGTGTTGGAGTCATCCGTCAGTGTCAGTGTTGGAGTCATCTGTCAGTGTCAATGTTGGAGTCATCCGTCAGTGTCAGTGTCAGTGTTGGTGTCATCCATCAGTGTTGGAGTCATCCATCAGTGTTGGAGTCATCCATCAGTGTTGGAGTCATCCGTCAGTGTTGGTGTCATCCATCAGTGTTGGTGTCATCCATCAGTGTTGGAGTCATCCGTCAGTGTTGGAGTCATCCATCAGTGTTGGAGTCATCCGTCAGTGTTGGAGTCATCCATCAGTGTCAGTGTTGGAGTCATCCATCAGTGTTGGAGTCATCCGTCAATGTCAGTGGTGTCATCCATCAGTGTTGGAGTCATGTGTCAGTGTCGGAGTCCTCCGTCAGTGTTGGAGTCATCCGTCAGTGTCAGTGTTGGAGTCATCTGTCAGTGTCAATGTTGGAGTCATCCGTCAGTGTCAGTGTTGGTGTCATCCATCAGTGTTGGTGTCATCCATCAGTGTTGGAGTCATCCGTCAGTGTTGGAGTCATCCATCAGTGTCAGTGTTGGAGTCATCCATCAGTGTTGGAGTCATCCGTCAGTGTTGGACTCATCCATCAGTGTTGGAGTCATCCATCAGTGTTGGAGTCATCTGTCAGTGTCAGTGTTGGTGTCATCCATCAGTGTTGGAGTCATCCGTCAGTGTCAGTGTTGGTGTCATCCATCAGTGTTGGAGTCATCCGTCAGTGTTGGTGTCATCCATCAGTGTTAGAGTCATCTGTCAGTGTTGGAGTCATCCATCAGTGTTGGAGTCATCCATCAGTGTTGGAGTCATCCGTCAGTGTCAGTATTGGAGTCATCCATCAGTGTTGGAGCCATCCATCTGTGTTGGAGTCATCCGTCAGTGTCAGTGTTGATGTCATCCATCAGTGTTGGAGTCATGTGTCAGTGTCGGAGTCCTCCGTCAGTGTCAGTGTTGATGTCATCCATCAGTGTTGGAGTCATGTGTCAGTGTCGGAGTCCTCCGTCAGTGTTGGAGTCATCTGTCAGTGTCAATGTTGGAGTCATCCGTCAGTGTCAGTGTCATCCATCAGTGTTGGAGTCATCCGTCAGTGTTGGAGTCATCCATCAGTGTCAGTGTTGCAGTCATCCATCAGTGTTGGAGTCATCCGTCAGTGTTTGACTCATCCATCAGTGTTGGAGTCATCCGTCAGTGTTGGAGTCATCCGTCAGTGTCAGTGTTGGTGTCATCCATCAGTGTTGGAGTCATCCGTCAGTGTCAGTGTTGGTGTCATCCATCAGTGTTGGAGTCATCCGTCAGTGTCAGTGTTGGTGTCATCCATCAGTGTTGGAGTCATCCGTCAGTGTCAGTGTTGGTGTCATCCATCAGTGTTGGAGTCATCCGTCAGTGTTGGTGTCATCCATCAGTGTTAGAGTCATCTGTCAGTGTTGGAGTCATCCATCAGTGTTGGAGTCATCCATCAGTGTTGGAGTAATCCGTCAGTGTTGGAGTCATCATCAGTGTTGGAGTCATCCATCAGTGTTGGAGTCATCCGTCAGTGTCAGTGTTGATGTCATCCATCAGTGTTGGAGTCATGTGTCAGTGTCGGAGTCCTCCGTCAGTGTTGGAGTCATCCGTCAGTGTCAGTGTCAGTGTTGGTGTCATCCATCAGTGTTGGTGTCATCCATCAGTGTTGGAGTCATCCGTCAGTGTCAGTGTCAGTGTTGGTGTCATCCATCAGTGTTAGAGTCATCCATCAGTGTTGGAGTCATCCGTCAGTGTCAGTGTTGTTGTCATCTATCAGTGTTGGAGTCATCCGTCAGTGTTGGTGTCATCCATCAGTGTTAGAGTCATTTGTCAGTGTTGGAGTCATCCATCAGTGTTGGAGTCATCCATCAGTGTTGGAGTCATCCGTCAGTGTCAGTGTTGGAGTCATCCGTCAGTGTCAGTGTTGGAGTCATCCGTCAGTGTTGGAGTCATCCGTCAGTGTCAGTGTTGGAGTCATCCATCAGTGTTGGAGTCATCCGTCAGTGTCAGTGTTGGAGTCATCTATCAGTGTTTGCATCCACAGAAACAAAGCACACAGAACATACAATACACCCAACATACTGTAAAAGCCCAGCCATATTGAATTAAGACATTCTTTCAAAGCCAATGGACACAGAGAAAACCTCGCTGAAAGGATGCCTGGACAAACGATAATCTGATCTGATTGTTGCTTGTGCTTTCAATCTTATTTATTCATTGCTATGCTTCAGTCAGTACACAGCAGTTGTCCCCCCCACCCCCCTCTCTCTCTCTGACCCTAACACATTCCCATAGGCTGACCTGTGAAGGGGCTTGTGCAAGCTGTGGGGTGTGATTGAGATGGCTGATCCATCCACAGGTCAGAAAGCGCTGTGGGAGGGAGATGGATGTCGAGGTGTCAGGTGAAGTTGCCCCTAGACGCTGATCTTGGGTCTGTTTTGCATTTCTCCAACTAATGGTCAAGGTTTGGATTGTGGGAGGGGAAGCTGATCCTAGATCTGTACCTACAGGAAACTTCACCCCGGCCTGAAGAGAGATGAATGCCAAGGTGTCAGGGCACTTTGGTTATGCTCTGGGATGCTGAGCTGTCCCCAGGTAGGACAGGGGAGATGTGGGAGTATATGATTAATAGGCTATCAGATCTCCTCTAAATGATGTCCCATGTAACACAGCCCAAACGGGGGGTACTCTAATGGCTTAACATAGGGGGCCCCAGGCTGCTAAATTTACTGAGACCTGTTCTTGCGTACGTTTTTGCTTTATGGCAAGCTTGATGGTGATTAGCTTATTAGCTCATTAGCTTAAGCGAGCGCAACTCTTTTTCCATTACATTTTGTCTACATTTCAAAGTCAAAAGTTGACTGTTCAAAGTTGGTTATAATAATAAGTTGGTCATTACAGGAGAGGGTCTTTCAGCTTGAAACTGCAGTTATTTACCCTTTATTTCTTCTCCCGTTGAGCTCAGAAGACCTCTTTTACAAGGGAGCCTTGGTCAAGGGAAGAGACTGTAAGCAGAGGAGGGGGTCAGAGACGGTCAGGGAAACCTTTCTGGAAGGTTTATGGTGACTGAGATGTTCTAGAATGTTTAATCTAGCTGCTGACATTGAAATGTCTCTGAGGGCCAGCTTTGGCCAGTCTCTTCAGGGCACTAGATTCATTGGTATCAAATAAATGGGGTTGCTTTAATAGACTTTCAACAGCTGGCATCTAATGTGACCTATGTTCTTTCTGTCTGTAATCCAAGTTTCACGGACAGGGATCACTTTTGGATGCTGCCAAGTTCGATGACAACAAACTCTCTCTCAGCAACTGCCTATTGCGCTCCATTCAAAGCTCAAGTCAAAATGTGTCCCTCATAATTGCCGGGGTTTATTTCAGCTCCCACCAAAATGAAAAGATGATCTTAGCAGAACAGAATGCTCTTAGGAACATCAAGATTGCTACTCAACTGTGGCAGGTCTAATGTCTGCAGCAATGGGGCCAACATGCAATTGAGGCATTACATATTGAAAACAGACACTTTTTAGTAAAGCTACGTGTGACTCTATTTTCATGTTCTGTGTATCATTTGCAATGTGGACAAAGTTACATTGACACATGATTTGGTCCCAGTGTGTTCACGGCTGATAATGCTGGCGTATTAGTAACCAAGTGCATTCTGTTCTGATCCGAGTGGGGATCAAACTCACAACCTTCTGCACAACAACACACACCACTCAACGCCAGCCATTTTAGCTGACAGAGCAAGATACTAATCTGTCACTCTGTGAGTGAAAGTTGGCTTTAGATCTCAGGGAAGTTGTGATGTCACCAATGTTCCCCAGACAACGTGCTACAAGCGCGAACATCCACTACTTAATTATCTTCTTGTCTTCACAGAGCCTCCACCATCCCGAAACCTCCCGTGGCCCCGAAGGTACGTATGTTTATCACAGACAATGTGATTCTCTCCCCCTTTCAGCCAGGTATAGACCTAACAAAATGGCTGATTCAACATTGGTAAATCCATCTCGATATACTGTATTCCTGCCAGTTACTGTAAAAAAGTGAACATAGTTAATTTGATTGACATTGAATGTCTTTGCATAAATTGGGCCCCTCTGAAATGATGTCACACAACATCTGTGTTGCATGCTGGGAACAAGACCACCATTTGTAAAGTAATTCTATTTTGTTCCATTTTAATACAGTAGTTGCCTAGTTGTTCCATTTTAATACAGTAGTTGCCTAGTTGTTCCATTTTAATACAGTAGTTGCCAAGTTGTTCCATTTTAATACAGTAGTTGCCAAGTTGTTCCATTTTAATACAGTAGTTGCCAAGTTGTTCCATTTTAATACAGTAGTTGCCTAGTTGTTCCATTTTAATACAGTAGTTGCCTAGTTGTTCCATTTTAATACAGTAGTTGCCTAGTTGTTCCATTGTTTTCATGGTTTCAGTTCAAATCAAATAAAAACTGATGCTTCTCTGTTCTCAGAGGGATAATTTAATCTTTTAACGATTTCTAAGAGAAAGGGCAGAACGATACAGTCATCTTTGACTTGGTTAAGATAAGTCCCCTTACAAAGTGCCTTTTTGGCGATTTCTAAGAGATCTGTGGAAACATCAGTGTTGCATGTGTTGTGTTGATGTGTTGATGCATCCTGCATGCTTTTCCTCCAACATGTAGGTCGAGCCATCAGAGATCATTAAGCCTGTGGCTATTATCAGCCACCACCCCCACCACCATCCCACTGAGCCCACCAGTCTCACCCCCAGCGCCGCACACAACAAAACTGCCCGGCCCTTTGGGGGCTGCGGGGGCGAGGACAGAGACTACCCCATCGCACGCTCCCCCCATTCCGCCTTCATTCCCTCTGCATCCTCTGCCTTCACCCCTGCCACCCTAGCCCGCACTCCTCCTATACCCCAGCCCCTCTTCCCTTTCTCCTCCTGCTCCTCACCCCCCTCCCTCCCTGCCGCACCCCAGCCCTCTGTCTATAACACGCCCTTCAACCTCTACTCCAACGAGAACGCCTGCGAGGTGGCCATGGGCCAGAGGCGGGGCCTAACGGAGAGCCAGGGAGGAGCCGTGCAGTTGAACGGGTGAGTGGCACTAACAGGCTCCTCCCCCTTTACTCCTCCTCCCTTCCTCCCTCACCTGGGTGCAATGGAGAGATGTTGCCCTAAAAGTCTTAGCATGAAACTGGGGTTAAACCGTGGTTAGGGGTTAGGAGGTTGGGTCTATCATGTACAGCACAGTGTGTCGCTGTGAATCACCTTTCTGTTACAGTAGCTGCGGTACTATAATATGATATGACAGCTTGGATGTGGATATGTGAGTTCTCATTGGATCGTATAGTGGCCTGCTGCCACAGTGAAACCGACCGTGAAGTTCATCTAATATTAACGTTTCACCATTGTGTGTAGCCTACTGGATGTTGTTGCAGACAGTTTTAGATGATCAATAGAACTATTTGATGTGTAAATCAGTTGAGATGAAGGTTGCGTTCCAAATGGCGCCCAGTTCCCTAGAAAGTACACTACCCTATGGGCCCTGGTCAAAAGTATCAAACCATAAAGAGAATAGGGTGCCATTTGGGACGTGGAGGTAGTTTTACTAAATAAACTATGAAGGTGTTAAAGCTGTTTAGTTGGTACTGCTCGTGTTCAAAGTGCCAGTATGAACTTTTCAGGGGTTCAGGTGGTTTAGGTATAAACTTGTCAGGGTTCAAGTCGTTTAGGTATGAACTTGTCAGGGCTCAAGCCGTTTAGGTATGAACTTGTCAGGGTTCAGCTGGTTTAGGTATGAACTTGTCAGGGTTTAGGTGGTTTAGGTATGAACCTGTCAGGGTTCAGGTGGTTTGGTATGAACTTGTCAGGGTTCAGGTGGTTTAGGTATGAACCTGTCAGGGTTCAAGTCGTTTAGGTATGAACTTGTCAGGGGTTCAGGTGGTTTAGGTATGAACCTGTCAGGGTTCAGGTGGTTTAGGTATGAACTTGTCAGGGTTCAGGTGGTTTAGGCATGTTCTTGTCAGGGTTTAGGTGGTTTAGGTATGAACTTGTCAGGGTTCAGGTGGTTTAGGTATATACTTGTCAGGGTTTAGGTGGTTTAGGTATGAACTTGTCAGGGTTCAGGTGGTTTAGGTATGTACTTGTCAGGGTTTAGGTGGTTTAGGTATGAACTTGTCAGGGTTCAGGTGGTTTAGGTATGAACTTGTCAGGGTTCAGGTGGTTTAGGTATGTACTTGTCAGGGTTTAGGTGGTTTAGGTATATACTTGTCAGGGTTCAGGTGGTTTAGGTATGAACTTGTCAGGGTTCAGGTGGTTTAGGTATATACTTGTCAGGGTTCAGGTGGTTTAGGTATGAACTTGTCAGGGTTCAGGTGGTTTAGGTATGTACTTGTCAGGGTTTAGGTGGTTTAGGTATGTACTTGTCAGGGTTTAGGTGGTTTAGGTATGTACTTGTCAGGGTTTAGGTGGTTTGGGTAAAACGTGTTTTGGCACTGAGGCACTAAAGCAAAAAGCTGTTTTTGTTTTTAGTGTTTTTTCAAGTAGATAAGGTCAAACTTTCCCAGTACTGGAAATATTATTGTGAAACCACAAGGTACAGGCACAACACCAGATTTAGGTGTGGGGAAGGACTATGTTTATGTTTTGTAGTTAGTAATAGTTTTATTGCTCATTGGCTGTACACAGTACATACAAGTAGAACAGTAGCAAAACAATCCGGATGTTTTGTCTCGTTTTTTTCTCCCCCTTACTGTCTGTCTGTCTCTCTGTCTGTCTGTCTGTCCGTCCGTCCGTCCGTCCGTCCGTCCTTCTCTAATCTCCGACAGTCCGTGACACACCCCCGTTTCCCTCTGTGAGTCCCAGGCTAGAGGAGATACTTTGACGCCCATGCATATTTTTAGCCTGCAGTAACCCTATCTGTTTACTGTATGGTGCAGTATGGGAGGCTTTAATGAGGTTGATGGTGGGGAGCTTTTCCTAAACTTACCATTTGTCGGAAGAAAGATTTACCGTCTAGTTTGAGCCTGATGTTTTGGCTGTGTGCAAATGAGCTGTCGATACATCAAGCTGTCAAAACACACACACACAGGCGCACACATACACACATAGATAAATACACGCACACACACACACTCACTCACTCACACACTCACTCACTCACTCACTCACTCACTCACTCACTCACTCACTCACTCACTCACTCACTCACTCACTCACACACACACACACACACACACACACACACACACACACACACACACACACACACACACGGTGGTCTTATGTGACCCCTAGCCCCGGGTGACAGGATGCCAGAGGGCGTCTCTGTTTCCCTGCTTGTCCCCAAAATCATATTACCCAGAATATGACACCTCTATGACCCCCCTACTATCTCTCTAGCTTATTGCGGCTGTTCTGTCAAAGTGGCACACATACCCATTCAGTACATAGAAAGCCTTATCACAGAAGATACACCAGAAGGTACAGTGTTGGTGATAACATGGAGATTGTTGAACTCTGTTTACCATTACCAACAACTCTGTTTATCTGTATCAGAGTCACTACAACACATCTGCTGGAGCCATGTTGGCGTTAAACCCCAGACAGCTGTTCTGTTGCTTAGCCGACACGTGTCTGACTGACTGACTGACTGACTGACTGACTGACTGACTGACTGACTGACTGACTGACTGTCTGGATGATCCAGCTCACGTTGGTTCTGACACTCAGACAGACAGTCAGACAGACAGTTAGACAGACAATCAGTCAGACGGACAGACAGACAGACAGACAGACAGACAGACAGACAGACAGACAGTTAGACAATCAGTCAGACGGACAGACAGTCAGACACACAGTCAGACAGACAGACAGTCAGAAAGGTCAGATAGTTATTCAGACAGTCAGAAAGGTCAGACAGTCAGAAGGTCAGAAAGGTCAGACAGTCAGTCAGTCAGACAGTCAGAAAGGTCAGACGGTCAATCAGACAGTCAGTCAGTCAGTCAGTCAGAAAGGTCAGTCAGTCAGACAGTCAGACAGTCAGAAGGTCAGACAGTCAGCCAGCCAGACAGTCAGAAAGGTCCGACGGTCAGTCATTCAGAAAGGTCAGACAGTCAGTCAGACAGTCAATCAGTCAGACAGTCCGTCAGAAAGGTCAGTCAGTCAGACAGTCAGTCATACAGACAGTCAGAAAGGTCAGTCAGACAGTCAGTCAGTCAGAAAGGTCAGACAGTCAGACAGATTGATTTCTTCCTAGTTTCTCTCATTCTCTCTCCTTCCAGCCACACCAGTAACTCTGCTCAGGTTGTGATTCAGATCTCCCAGTAATGGTTTAATTCTCTCCGCCAGTCTATCCTCAGGCTCAGATGGATCCCATCTGATCCCGTCTGATCCCGTCTGATCCTGTCTGATCCCGTCTCTGCGTCCCAAATGGCACCATATTGCCTATGTACACTCTTAGAATATAAGGCGCTATCTAGAACCTAAAATGGTTCTTCGGCTGTCCCCATAGTAGAACCCTTTTGGTTCCAATTAGAACCATTTTCCATTCCATGTAGAACCCTTTCCACAGAGGGTTCTACATGGAACCTTTCCACAGAGGGTTCTACATGGAACCAGAAAGTTTTCTCCTATGGGGACAGCCGAAGAACCCTTTTAGAACCCTTTTTTATTAGAGTGTAGTTGCACTAATTTTGACCAGGACTGATAGGGCTTTGGTCAAAACTAGTGCACTATGTAGGGAATAGGGTGCCATTTGGGATGGAGGCCATCTTATGCTCCTATCAGTGAGTGTGTCCTAATAATGCACAGCTGTTAGCACCGTGGTGCTGTAAATATGTAATCTACACTGGTCCACTGGTGCTATATAGGACATGTGAACTGGACAATGCGCACGTACCATTAGGATGTGTTGCTTGACTGTGTTGGACTATATTGTTGTCCGACTGTGTTAGACAGACTGTGTTGTTGTCCGACTCTGTTAAACAGAATGTGTTGTCTGACCCTGTTAAACAGACTGTGATGTCCGACCGTGTTAGACAGACTGTGTTGTCCGACCGTGTTAGACAGACTGTGTTGTCCGACCGTGTTAGACAGACTGTGTTGTCCGACCGTGTTAAACAGACTGTGTTGTTGTCCGACCGTGTTAAACAGACTGTGTTGTCTGACCGTGTTAAACAGACTGTGTTGTCTGACCGTGTTAAACAGACTGTGTTGTTGTCCGACCGTGTTAGACAGACTGTGTTGTCCGACCGTGTTAAACAGACTGTGTTGTTGTCCGACCGTGTTAGACAGACTGTGTTGTCTGACCATGTTAAACAGACTGTGTTGTCCGACTCTGTTAGACAGACTGTGTTGTCCGACCCTGTTAAACAGAATGTGTTGTCCGACCGTGTTAAACAGACTGTGTTGTCCGACCGTGTTAGACAGACTGTGTTGTCCGACCGTGTTAGACAGACTGTGTTGTCCGACCGTGTTAAACAGACTGTGTTGTCCGACCGTGTTAGACAGACTGTGTTGTCCGACCGTGTTAAACAGACTGTGTTGTCCGACCGTGTTAGACAGACTGTGTTGTCCGACTGACTCTGTAACATAGTGAAGTAGAGCAGAGGTTCAACTCCTCATGATTGGGAAACATCCTCAACATATTACACGTGGCAGATTATCTGACTTTGATCAGAGCTTTCGATTATCAGCTTGCCTGTGTAATCCATACAAAGTGTTTTTCCTGGGAATGGAAATGTAGCTCAATTTGATCAAATGACTCAAGAGACACTTTGATGTAGTTCGAGTTTAGATTCAGGGTTCAAGTTAGAATTAGACTTTAAAGGTGCAATATGCGATTGGTACCAACATTTTGGTGATTTTTAAATAAATGACATAAACCCATTGAGTATTTTGCTAGCAGATACCCATAGACTTCCAGTCATTGCGCTAATGCTAGTTAGCATTGGCTTGACAACTACCTCTAACTACCATCATAATGGACACAGACATAAAAAAATGGTATCCACTAGTTAACCTTTTCTGGGGAAGAAGATAAAATCCTGAATTATCCTTTTAACCTGGCCACTGGACATCTTCACCTGACTAGATGGATTCTTCCCTAGTCAAGTGGTTGCATTTTCTCCACTAACAGTTCATGTTAGGATTAGAGGAGGGAAAGATCATCCTACATCTGCACCTGGGAGGGATTCAGGTGAAATACCTGCATGTGTGTGCCGTCAGTGCATGTGGTTGTGTGCCTTTCATTTCAGAGGGTTGTTGATTTGTCATCCACTGGTCTATTACTGTCTGTCTAGGTAGGTCTAATACTGTCTATCTGGGTAGGTCTAATACTGTCTATCTGGGTAGGTCTAATACTGTCTATCTGGGTAGGTTTAATACTGTCTATCTGGGTAGGTTTAATACTGTCTATCTGGGTAGGTTTAAAACTGTCTATCTGGGTAGGTCTAATACTGTCTATCTGGGTAGGTCTAATACTGTCTATCTGGGTTTAATACTGTCTATCTGGGTAGGTCTAATACTGTCTATCTGGGTAGGTTTAATACTGTCTATCTGGGTAGGTCTAATACTGTCTATCTGGGTAGGTCTAATACTGTCTATCTGGGTAGGTTTAAAACTGTCTATCTGGGTAGGTCTAATACTGTCTATCTGGGTAGGTCTAATACTGTCTATCTGGGTAGGTCTAATACTGTCTATCTGGGTAGGTCTAATACTGTCTATCTGGGTAGGTCTAATACTGTCTATCTGGGTAGGTCTAATACTGACTATTTGGGTAGGTCTAATATTGTCTATTTCGGTAGGTTTAATACTGTCTTTTCCATATGAGAATATCAACCATGTGCTCTCTCCCTTCCTTCACTCTACAGCCAGCAAATCATGTGACAAAGTTCGTGTGTAAAGCATGCAAGTGTGGTGTGTGTGCCCGTTTGTCTGCGTGTGTGCCTGCCTGTCTGCATGTGTGTGTGTGCGCGTGTAATACGGTTGGTTTGTGGAATGCTATTGACATAATGTAATGGCATGCACATACACTACTACCAACCTAACCAGGGTGGAGTTTTATACCAACCATTATACTACAGGGAAATTAACAAGTTAACCTATGTAAGTGTACTTCCTGCTCACATAGTGCCATTCTATAGAAGTTTGCCTGTTACTTCAAGGAGCAGTGCACATGTTTACTCGCAAGCTACTATGTTACGTTATGCAACACACATACACACACACACACACACACACACACACACACACACACACACACTCACATGTACAAGAACACACACACACACACTCACATGTACAAGAACACACACACACTCACACACACACACACACACACACACACACACACACACACACACACACACACACACACACACACACACACACACACACACACACACACACACACACACATGTACAAGAACACACACCCAAACACATACAGTATGTGTGCATACAAACATATGGACACACACAGGGTCATATATAATTGCAGACACGCTGACACATAGAAACGCACACTCAAGCCTCAGCGTTGACATGGGCAGAACATCACCCACTCAGATAGGAAGTGTTGACAGGCATTTATCAGAACCTGTTAATAAATCAATCCTTTCAAAGACTTGTGTACACGCATGCAGCAATCCATCTCAACTATGTCTTTGTCCGTGTGCGTGCGTGTTTGTGTGTGTGTGTGTGCGTGTGTGTGTGTGTGTGTGTGTGTGTGTGTGTGTGTGTGTGTGTGTGTGTGTGTGTGTGTGTGTGTGTGTGTGGAGACAGAGAGGTCTTGATTTATTGACAGTTAATTAGCATTTGGCCTGTCAACTCCCTGCATCATACTGTACATCATTGCCTCTGCAACACACAGGAACACAAACCATAGGCAGAGAAACGCTCCATTTCACAACAGACTTTCTATTTTCTCTAAACCACAACCAGCCTACTCTTCCCTCATTCTACAGAAATTATTGGATTTATACTGAAATGCACGGAACATATTTTATCTTATTTTTAAATGTATGGCCAACCAAATAATTAAGTCAGGGCCTGTATTCAAAAAGTGTCTCGGAGTTTTAGTTAATAATGAATATGGTTACATGGACAGTGGGGGGACCTGATCCTAGATCCGCACTCCGACTCTGAAGCACTTTGTGAATACCTTGGTAGCTTGAACGAGCAGAGAAAGCAAGTGGCTCCACCTTGTGGTGGACAAATTAATATTTTTTTAAATCCTCCCGTTGTCCTGCACTTTCGATAAGCAAACACGGTATATAAATATATTCTCACAGAGGCTCTTGAGTTGAGTCCATTTGTTTCTCTCATTCACACTGGAAGATCCGATTGTCATTATGTACGCTTCAGATATATCAATAGATAGACATGGTAGCGTGTGGCCATTCCACACTATACAAAACAAAATAATTCTAGTTGACAATGACTTACACCATTTCTCAAAGCCTTGCTTGATGATCATCACTCAGCATTCCTGTTCACATTTAGCATTAAATGATGCATTTTGAATCATCATAACAGTTTTATCTTTGTGCTGAAAGTGCTCTATTTTGAAACCTTGACTTCTGACATTCACCATTTTGGGGGGATTGTATTAACAGTGGACTAATGAACACAATACTAAAAGATTGTGTTTTAGTGTAGTATTCCTTTATATGTACTTTACTGTCTTGATTCTCGTTGTTTACCTTCGTTTCATTCTCCTTCTACCTTTAATTCTCTGGTTGTTCACTATCCCCTCCTCTTTCCATCCCACTAGTGGACCACAAAGCGTTCTGAAGTAAGTACTCCTTCACACAACACAAATCCTTTTTTTATATCAGACTTTTTCATATTCCTTAACTTTTTGGTCCTTTTCTTTTTCATATATGCTGTCTCTCTCTTTCTCTCTCCAAGGGCAACTCCACCTAAAAGGTACAAGGAGTGGTCAAATGTATTGTCGTTATCGGTCCTTGTATTGTCCTTGAAATCATTCATGATGTTTGTCGTGATAAAACTATTTCCCAAGTTGGGATCAATAAAGTACTCCTCTCGTCTCCACTAGAAGGGAAGAGAAACTGTAGTGATGTCTCCTGCTATGTTCTGCTGCGTCACATGCAGGGTTCCTAGGAGGCCCATTCTGGAGACAGACATCGAGTTCTACCACGTGCCTTCCCATGGAGACGCCAGCAAGAAGCGCCTGATGGAAGACACAGAGGACTGGCGTCCCCGCAGTGGCACCACCCAGTCCCGCTCCTTCCGAATCCTGGCCCAGATCACCGGCACTGAACACCGTGAGTCCCTAACACCAACACCACCACCAACAACATCAACACCGCCACCAACAATACCACCACCACCAACATCACCAACACCAACACCAACACCACCACCACCAACAACAACAACAACAACACCAACAACACCACCACCACTAACACCACCAACACCACCACCAACACCAACACCACCAACACCACCACCACCAACACCACCACCAACACCACCACCAACACCACCACCAACACCACCAACACCACCACCACCATCAACACCAACAACACCACCACCACCAACACCACCACCACCACTAACACCACCAACACCACCCCCACCAACAACAACAACAACAACACCAACACCACCACCACCAACACCACCACCACCATCAACACCAACAACACCACCACCAACAACAACAACACCACCACCACTAACACCACCACTAACACCACCACTAACACCACCACCACCAACATCACCATCATCACCACCAACAACACCACCACCAACAACACCAACAACAACACCACCACCAACAACACCACCACCACCAACAACACCACAACCAACATCACCAACCCAACTGCTCAACCCTCTGCACTCTTACACATACTTCTGTAGATCAAAGAACACTTTACCCTGTACACTACACAAGCCTTAATGAACGCTTTACCTGAACACAGGCTGTAATGAACACTTTACCTGAACACAGACCTTAATGAACACTTTACCTGAACACTACATAGGACTTAATGAACACATTACCTGAACACTACATAGGACTTAATGAACACATTACCTGAACACAGACCTTAATGAACACTTTACCTGAACACTACATAGGACTTAATGAACACATTACCTGAACACTACATAGGACTTAATGAACACTTTACCTGAACACAGACCTTAATGAACACTTTACCTACACTTTACCAACATCACCATCACCACCACCAACATCACCACCACCACCAACACCACCACCAACACCACCACCACCAACAACACCACCACCACCACCAACACCACCATCACCACCTTCAGCAACAACACCATCACCACCACCAACATCACCATCACCACCACCACCAACATCACCACCACCAACATCACCACCACCACCTCCACCAACACCACCACCACCAACAACTACCACCACCACCACCAACACCACCATCACCACCTTCAGCAACAACACCATCACCACCACCAACATCACCATCACCACCACCACCAACATCACCACCACCAACATCACCACCACCACCTCCACCAACACCACCACCACCAACAACACCACCACCACCATCACCACCTCCAGCAACAACACCATCACCACCACTAACATCACCATCACCACCACCAACATCACCACCACCAACAACACCACCACCACAAACAACACCAACACCACCACCACCAACAATAACACCAACACCACCAACACCACCTCCAACAACACCACCAACATCACCATCACCACCACCAACACCACAACCAACATCACCAACCCAACTGCTCAACCCTCTGCACTCTTAGACATACTTCTGTAGATCAAAGAACACTTTACCCTGTACACTACACAGGCCTTAATGAACGCTTTACCTGAACACAGGCCGTAATGAACACTTTACCTGAACACTACATAGGACTTAATGAACACATTACCTGAACACTACATAGGACTTAATGAACACATTACCTGAACACAGACCTTAATGAACACTTTACCTGAACACTACATAGGACTTAATGAACACATTACCTGAACACTACATAGGTCTCAATAAACACATTACCTGAACATAGGACTTAATGAACACATTACCTGAACACTACATAGGACTTAATGAACACATTACTACATAGGACTTAATGAACACATTACCTGAACATAGGCCTCAATGAACACATTACTTGAACACAGACCTAAATGAACACATTACCTGAACACTACATAGGACTTAATGAACACATTACCTGAACACTACATAGGTCTCAATGAACACATTACCTAAACATAGGACTTAATGAACACATTACCTGAACACTACATAGGACTTAATGAACACATTACTTGAACACAGACCTAAATGAACACATTACCTGAACACTACATAGGACTTAATGAACACATTATCTGAACATAGACCTCAATGAACACCTTGACTGTGTCCCAAATGCCACCCTATTCCCTATGGTAATCTACTTTTGCCCTGAGCCCTATTGGTCCTAGTCAAAAGTAATGCACTAGTCCAAATAGGGTGCCATGCCATTTGGGACACATGTTTTACCTGTACACAGGCCTATCAAATGCATGATATAATTACACTACAGAACCAAAAATCATTCTCATGCTTGTGTCATCGATGGTCATTGGTGATAATGCAGTAGCTTACTTTGTTAGGTTCTACCTAAGAAGTAGAGTTATATACATAGAAATACAGGATAATTACTATAAGTTTTTTTTTCAATTAACACTTATGTAATAGCAGTTTAGTTTACTATTGAGCGAGCACAATTTGAACAATGTACTTCCTGCACTACTTTTTGGTTAATGGGGACACTTCCTTCTGTACTTCCTGTTCAATGGTCCACCAATTATGGCCTCATTGACTTGAATGAAGACACCCCTTCTAGTAATTATATTTCTATGGTTCTATTAACGTCAATATATTCAAAAAGTGCTGATGAGTGGAGTGACGCTGTGTTATGTTCTTCTCTCCTATGTAGAGCAAGCACAGGAGAGCGATGCGGAGAACAAGACAAAGTAAGTGCTTGGTGATCGTTCTGTCTTGGTTGGTCTGCTCTTACTGCGGTGGTCTTAATTTGCATGGACGTGCTGTTGTTGTTGTTGTCGTTACAGTTACTATTTGGATGATGGGGTTGCGTGTGGAATCTAATAATCACATTGGGCATTCAGTAGTCACATGGGGCATTCAGTAGTCACATGGGGCATTCAGTAGTCATAAGGGTCATCTAGTAGTCACAATGGGCATTCGGTAGTCACATGGGGCATTCAGTAGTTACATGGGGCATTCAGTAGTCACATAAGGCATTCGGTAGTCACATGGTGCATTCAGTAGTCACATAAGGCATTCGGTAGTCACATGGGGCATTCAGTAGTCACATGGTGCATTCAGTAGTCACATAAGGCATTCGGTAGTCACATGGGGTATTCAGTAGTCACATAAGGCATTCAGTAGTCACATGGGGAATTCAGTAGTCACATGGGACATTCGGGTAGTCACATGGGGTATTCAGTAGTCACAATGGGCATTCAGTAGTCATATGGGGAATTCAGTAGTCACATGGGACATTCGGTAGTCACATGGAGTATTCAGTAGTCACAATGGGCATTCAGTAGTCACATAAGGCATTTAGTAGTCACATGGGGCATTCAGTCGTCACATGGGGAATTCAGTAGTCACATGGGACATTCGGTAGTCACATGGGGCATTCAGTAGTCATAAGGGTCATCTAGTAGTCACAATGGGCATTCGGTAGTCACATGGGGCATTCAGTAGTTACATGGGGCATTCAGTAGTCACATAAGGCATTCGGTAGTCACATGGTGCATTCAGTAGTCACATAAGGCATTCGGTAGTCACATGGGGCATTCAGTAGTCACATGGTGCATTCAGTAGTCACATAAGGCATTCGGTAGTCACATGGGGTATTCAGTAGTCACATAAGGCATTCAGTAGTCACATGGGGAATTCAGTAGTCACATGGGACATTCGGGTAGTCACATGGGCTATTCAGTAGTCACAATGGGCATTCAGTAGTCATATGGGGAATTCAGTAGTCACATGGGACATTCGGTAGTCACATGGAGTATTCAGTAGTCACAATGGGCATTCAGTAGTCACATAAGGCATTTAGTAGTCACATGGGGCATTCAGTCGTCACATGGGGCATTCAGTCGTCACATGGGGCATTCAGTCGTCACATGGGGAATTCAGTAGTCACATGGGACATTCGGTAGTCACAATGTGTATTCGGTAGTCACATGGGGAATTCAGTAGTCACATGGGACATTCGGTAGTCACATAGGGCATTTAGTAGTCACATGGGGCGTTCAGTCGTCACATGGGGCATTCAGTCGTCACATAGGGCATTTGGTAGTCACATGGGGAATTCAGTAGTCACATAGGGCATTTGGTAGTCACATGGGGAATTCAGTAGTCACATGGGACATTTATCCTGTGGATATCTAAACACACACACACACCACACACACTATCCCAAATGCCCAAATCATGTTACAGTAACCCCTGCATGCTTAGTTGAGAACCAACTTAGAGGGAGGAAGCCACTTGAGATAAACCTGGCGTAGCCGCAGTAAACTGCTTCAATCTGAGAGGTCTGACTCTGGGCCTGTGCTTAGCATAGTTGTAGTGAATGTGGCTCTGGGTTGGACCTAGTGGCTGGCATCAACCCACAACAAGATGCAAATCTTGGGTCAGTTTAGCATTTTTCCTATTATTGGTTAAGGTTAGGATTGGGGAGGGAAAGCTGATTCTAGATCTGTACCTAGGGGAAACGTCACCCTGCAGTGTGGACTGGATGTAGTGGATTTGGTTTTCCCATGAGAGAACAGAGTTATAGATGAGGTCCTCCAAAATAACGTGTTTTCCAAATGTAACAATATTTACTACAGTATGTTCAACATAGTATCTCTCTCTCTGTGTGTGTGTGTGTGTGTGTGTGTGTGTGTGTGTGTGTGTGTGTGTGTGTGTGTATGTGTGTTGCTTTCTGTGGTTTTCTTGTGAACATGACGGTGGTGCAGTCTGTGGTGTTTAGGTGATTATAGTGCTGTGGTCATGATTTGTGGTCGCCTTGCAGTTTTGTCTTGGTATTCACGTGGATATGGCAGTGCTTGATCATGCTGTGGTCATTAACGTGTTCAATTGAATAATGACCACTGTCTTTCCTTATAGAAGCATCTTCATGACTGGTGATGTGCATGGCTTCTTGATTCTGTCCCAAATGGCATCCTATTCCCTGTATAGTGCATTGCTTTTGACCAGGGCCTGTTGGTCTATTTGGAATGCTCACCCTTGTGTGATGTGATCATGCTTCCTGGATTGTTGTGACCAGCAACTCATTCCATTATCATCCATTTGTCCTTTATTCTGCTTTTCGGTAACACTTGAAGTGTAATTCATGACGTATCCTTAACAGTGTCTTTAGCGCATCATAATGTGTCATAATGGCATAGCTTCTACAACTTGAGTTTATATTTCCATATATAGTTTTATTCATATTCTCGTTTTCTTTTCTCTTCCTCTTCTTGACTTTCTTCGTCACTCGCCCTCTCTCCTCACTCCTCTCTCCTCACTCCTCTCCCCTCTCTCCCTCTCCCTCTCTCCTCACTCCCTCTCTCCTCAACCATCTCTCCTCACTCCTCTCTCCTCACTCCCTCTCTCCTCACTCCCTCTCTCCTCAACCATCTCTCCTCACTCCTCCCTCTCTCCTCTCTCCCTCTCCTCTCTCTCCTCAACCATCTCTCCTCACTCCTCTCTCCTCTCTCCCCCTCTCCTCTCTCCTCACTCCTCTCTCCTCACTCCCTCTCTCCTCAACCATCTCTCCTCACTCCTCTCTCCCTCTCTCCTCACTCCTCTCTCCCTCTCTCCTCACTCCATCTCTCCTCAACCATCTCTCCTCTCTCCCTCTCTCCTCTCTCCCTCTCCTCTCTCTCCTCACTCCTCTCTTCCTCTCCCCTCTCTCCTCACTCCTCTCTCCCTCTCTCCTCACTCCCTCTCTCCTCAACAATCTCTCCTCTCTCCCTCTCTCCTCACTCCTCTCTCCCTCTCCTCTCTCTCCTCACTCCTCTCTCCCTCGCTCCTCTCTCCTCACTCCCTCTCTCCTCAACCATCTCTCCTCACCCCTCTCTCCTCACTCCCTCTCCTCACTCCTCTCTCCCTCTCTCCTCACTCCCTCTCCCTCTCTCCTCTCTCCTCACTCCCTCTCTCCTCACTCCCTCTCTCCTCACTCCCTCTCCTCACTCCTCTCTCCCCCTCTCCTCTCTCCTCACTCCTTTCCGGGTGGGTGGCAGAGCGAAAAAGGTGAAC